>NC_060952.1:41818683-41823889 GCF_022045245.1 Lucilia cuprina
AGAACTAGAACAGAACTAGAACAGAACTAGAACAGAACTAGAACAGAACTAGAACAGAACTAGAACAGAACTAGAACAGAACTAGAACAGAACTAGAATTGAACTAGATCTGAACTAGAACTGAACTAGAACTGGACTAGAACTGGACTAGAACTGAACTAGAACAATAATACAGCAGAACTAGAGCGGAACTATAATTTCTATTATTTTTTGTTTTGTTTTTTGTTTATTTTTTATAACGACTAATTTTATTCACTGCCAATATAATATTTGGGTGCATGCTGAAAATTAAATAAGTACATAATAAAACATTTTAACAACTACTTACACATAAGAAATAGTCAACAAATAATTAACACATATTAAAAGTACTATTTTACATCAACTCATAATTTTGTTCAAGGGAGAAATCCGTAAAATTGCGCTATAAATAAATATTTCATTATGTACCCGTCATAAAACAATAATACAGTTAGATGAATAAAGCATTGTAATAAAAAAAGATTTGCATTTAATATTCGTAATGGTATGAAACATATACATATTTGAGAAAAACCTAACATTTAGGCCAGGGTCAAAATTTCTCAAAAATATTTAATTTGAACTAAAATAACCATAATAAAAACGTAACGAAACTTTAAGGAAATTAATGTCGAAATCCTTAAATTAAAACATGCTATTTACATACAAACCATAATACAACAAGAATAAAAATCAAACATCTCGTGATTTCTTCAAATTTAAATCTAATTGAAGGTTATCAAGGTCAAGATTTTACAAAGAGTTCCTTAAAATCGGTGATAACTACAATAATACGAATTAAAGTTGTCGTGACTCATACTTAATGTTGGTCAATGGTAAATATTTGAATTTTTTATTTTCAAAAAACAAATTTACAAGGACTACAGCTGAATTGATTAATTAGTAAAAAATACGTACGTATGTATGTAGGTATATGTAATATTGTTTTTAAAGAATTGCTAGTCTATGGTTGTGGGTTACTCGTTTGTAAATAACCCAAGAAAAGTAATAAATGAAAAAATTATTACGATATAAAAAGACCATTGAACTAACTAAACGTGCAGTTAAATCACACATAGACGATACGACACACTTTTCATACATTTGCATGCGAAAAAAGTAAAAAAAAAAAACGACAACGAAACTATTGTATTTATTTGGTTGTTTACTTTTTTTCGTCCTTTGCACTATTAACCAACAACAATAACAGCAATAACAATATTTATTAAGACCCTTTTAAGCAATTTTATTCACAAACATTGAAAAATGAAATTTTAATCACCGATTACAATCGGACAAATATTGCTGTCGTTGCTGTTGTTGTTGTTGTGGGACTGGTAGTATATAACAGCTTGTTGCCAAATGTTGCATGTTTAAGGGAGCATATAAAATGTTTACGTGAAAAACTTATACACATGTCGACGTAACATATTTTAGGTTTAAAGCATGTGGTGCAACGGAAACAGGTGAGGGGCTGGTAATACTATTCTCTATTCAAAACTATATTTTTTTATAAAATAAAACCGATAGAAAAAAATAATTTGCATATATCTCTATAAAATTTAATGGCTACTGTTCGATTGATACAAAGCAGGTATAGTTACCACAATCTACTACATAATAAAGGCCACTAGATGGATTCCATTGAATACCGCGGCGTTTATCTACTGGTGTATTGTCAAGAACCTACTCCATGACCAGTAAAATAAGTAATAGAACCAAGAGACTACCTCTGTCTTACTACAGTTTGTGGTAAAAAATTATTCTGAAAGTCGGTTCTACTGCAGGATTCTACATTAGAAACCTTCGTATTACAATATTATGGGGTTGATTACACATCTGTCATATCTTCTTCCCTCTTCGGAAATCAGATTTCGAATCAGAGCTGCACAACCCTTTAAAAAGTATATCTCAGAATTTAGATTTTTTTTAAATATGTCGGTCGGTCTGTATTATTAATATACTCCATATATGCTTAATCCGCCTCCAATGATTTGTTCTAGAAGGAAGTCAATTTGTCACTCCATAGATTGCAAAATGGCAGTCAGAAAGCTAGTACAAAGAGTGACAACATGACGAAGACTACATTCGTCACAAATGAGCCAAAAAGATTAGAGATTTTTATAAAAGTCTGAGCATCTCGACCTTTATTAAACTGCGTATTTCAACGTCACTACACGCAGAGAAAAAACATGGTTGTGGTCTAAAGATATTATGACTATTGTAACAATTTTAAAATATTACATTATGATTGAAATCAGCTACAGTATTTTATCATAATATTATTATTTACCATAATATTGTTTATTATACATGACTATATTATGATTCACTGTGATCAAAATGTCGTTAAAAAATATATACCGAAATCAGGTGTGTGACTAAAGTTGTTTTGTTGTTGTAGCAACAGACATAGAACAACAAAACATATAATGGTTATTTATGTTGTTATAAACATTAAATGGTTATATAACAACATAACATATAATGGTTATTTGTAAATTTAAATATTTGTTAGTAACATAATATGTTTTCATCGTTACCATTACATAGTTACAGAAAAAAATAATTATTTTTCAGTGAATCATACTCAAATATATAATTACCATAACATGAAAATGATTACAGTAAGAACAATCATGTCTGTTCTGTAAATCGATTAGGTTTTAAACCCGAGAAGCTTCTTAAAACCAAATTTAGTGTTCTGTAAATCGAATTTTTATTTAAACGTAAAATTTAGAAAAATAAACATATTTTAAATGAAAAAGAGTTTTAAATGTCCATAGCATTTATATTAAGTTACAGTTGTATTTAAAACCTCAAAAAATAATTATTTAATTTATTATAATAAAATAAAATTAAGTTCGATTTACTTTCGATTAGATTTGTGTACTCGGTTTGAATACGAGAAAAATTATGAGAATTAATTTTTAAACGAGAAATTTACTCGGATTCGGTTTACAGAATAGACAAGAATATTGTTCAAATAGAATTAAAATAACAATTATATGTTTTTGATAACAATATATTGTTACACTGAACATAGTTTAGTTATAGTAACCATTTCGAACTATGTTTTTTCTCTGCGTGTAGAGTAAAATAAGCCTTGAACTTAAATGTTAAAATACTAATTCAATACATTAAGACATGATCCTCTAGGAATATGTTTTTAACATTAATATAGCAACATTAATATAGAGCTTATAAA
The DNA here is from genome assembly GCF_022045245.1 of Lucilia cuprina. Lineage (NCBI taxonomy): Eukaryota > Metazoa > Arthropoda > Insecta > Diptera > Calliphoridae > Lucilia > Lucilia cuprina. Next base: position 41,821,913 of record NC_060952.1, read on the forward strand.
TGAAAATAAATTACATTTTAGAAAAACTAAATAGTTCTTTCCACACTTTTCCCTAATACTGAACACCTATAGTTTCACCGAAAATCCCAGCACCTAATGGATGTTTTCAAGAATATATACAATTGACTTTTAATGTTAAACTTATCTTCAAAATGATCGAGAAGTGTTAAGTTACTAAATGAAAAATATGGATTAAAAATGAGCAACAGGGAGCAGTCGGAAAAAAATTAAAATACTTTATTATTTTTATATGTAAATACAATTCATATTTTAAATCAGAAACCAACTACTATTAGACTTTAGTATGTCACCCAGAACGTTCATAGAATTCAATTAATCATAAAAATACCTTAATAATTTTCTGAACAGGTTTTTAATAAATACTGCAATTATTTTTAAATCATGCTTTATTAAATATAGAAAGTATTGCATTTAGTGAATTTTTTTTTATTAAATGCATATACATATATTTAAATCGAAATAAAAACACGCCTACACTGCTCATGTTTCAAAGTAATTTTCTAAAAAATATTTAATTAAAAAAAAAAACAAAATGGTGCTCTATTTGTATTTAACTGTTTAAACGACAAGAAACCCATAGAGCTTACAACAAAAACAACGACAATTATTTTACATTTCAGCCCCGAAATACAAAAAGAAACTAAAATAAATATTCTTTTTTTGAATTGACAAATAAATCGATTACTAACGATAACTTTCAATGAGTTACAACAACATGGGGGTTGGTTCTTCAAATACAATTAAAACAAAAACCATAAAAAATAAAAAAAAAATCTAAATTCAATATTTACATTCAAACTGTATAATTTTAATAATTTATCACACACACTATAACAAGCTCATATACATACATACATACATACATACATACATACATACATACATACATACATACATACATACATACATACATACATACATATTGAGTTATAAACTTTTACATATGTATGTATGAATGTTTGCATGTGTATAATAAAAGGAAGTGGTTAGAATCCAATTCAATATTATAAATTTTAAATAAAGTTCCATCCTATTTGACACTGTAGAATATGGCAATTGTATTATTTATGTCGTTATGTGTACTCACTGTAAATAGTTATTAATAAATAACAGTATAAATAAAACATTTAATGGTTTTATTGAAAAATAAAAATGTTGAAAATAGTGATTGTAATTTTTTTTTAACAAATTTACAAATTTAAACATATATAAGAAGGGAATGTTGAAATCTGGTAATAAGAATAATGAATTTAATTTCAATATTGTAAATATTTTATTTCAGGAAATTTACAACAATGCTGGCAACAGTTCTTAGCAAAAAAAATTAACAATAGCGCCTTTAAGGTAGAGGATGAATTTTTAGTCACCCTTTATGAAAACAACCAATTACGTAAAAATACAAGATATTTGTTGAAATGTGATAGTGTTAAATATATACCGATCTTTATTATATTTGCGAATCTTAGAAATTTTTGATATTGGTCCGAATTACTGATTTTTCAATGCATAAGGTGCTAAAACTGACTTTTAACTCGATATTTTTGACGTATTTGTATTATAAGTCAAGTATTTATTTTTATCACACGTATAAGTATTTATTTTTATCACATAGTATTAATAGTAATAACACTATGTATATTTGTTAGGTTCCAAACAATAAATTGGACCTGACCTATAATTAGGAATTGCTTAAAAGAGAAATAAGTTATCATTGCTTCAATAATCTCTTGCTCAAAAGAAATTGGTCAAAAAAAAAACAATAATTTCCCCACTTCGCCTTTAATCTCAAAAAAACCAAATTTAAATCTAAAATGCTTTGTTAAATCGAAATATATGAGCTCTAACTAACTATCTATCTATCTATCTATCTATCTATCTATCTATCTATCTATCTATCTATCTATCTATCTATCTATCTATCTATCTATATATATATATATATATCTATCTATCTAT
>NC_060952.1:41823989-41893138 GCF_022045245.1 Lucilia cuprina
TCTTGTCCTTCTCATTGTCTTTATATCAACTCCGATTTCACTGGGGTCAATATTCTTCTTCATTTCTTTCAGTACGTCCGCATAAGTGACATTAGAAATTGCCTTTATAGTAAGTGCTTCTCCTTGGTCAAACTTTATTCTTTTTTTTCGACTTTTCTTTCATCCTTTTCTCTTTTCGGTGTTTCACTATTTCCCATCCACTTTCTTCACTACTTCTATGGGCTTTTTCTTTCTCGACAGGCTGAGATGCTGTCGTTCTAGAATGCTCCATAGTCGATTTAGGAGTCTCCGTAGTCGATCTAGAGGTCTCCATGGTGACCTTTTTAGCATTTTTAACTTTTTTAGGTAGCTTTTCGCTATCAGGTGATTTTGACATCGATGCCCTGCTCCTTTTCCCTTCTCGACGCGTAAGTGAGAGGCCATCCATATTCACCTGTATCGCTTTTGTTTGTGATGGAAGTTTTATTTGACAAATGGCCTTTATTACAGGTATCATATCGTTTATATTCTTCTTCGCTTCTATTAACTGCTCATATAGAGCTACTGCACATATAATGTCATCTCGCACTGACTTGTGAATGTTATTGGCTTTAAGCACCACTGTATATGCAGAGATTATTTTGTTACCTAGTTTTTCGAAGGTTTCAACAAAAATGCTCTCCTCTTCTTGGCATTGTGCATTTCGCAAACTTTCTTCGGTGTTTTTGCTTACGGGTGGATTATTTTTCAGCTCATCGTTTCTCTCATCCTTTTCATGCACTGTTTCATTGGTTCTATTCGTATTTTCGTTGTTGGTTTTATCGGTACTCATGTTTTGTTTCCTTGGGTCCCAACTTAAGGCCGCTATCATCAAAACGTTGTGTAGTCACGTGGGTGATCCCATGGTTATCTATGTAAAAAACAGGGAGGCCATGCATGGGTTGACATAAGATCCTCATGAAACCTTATGCCAGAGCCAGATCCGTGTGAGTCGGGAATTTGCATCCGAGCCTACACCGCCAACTTAATGGTGACGTTTGTTGAGCGCTCCTTAAGATTTGCTAGATTTTAGTGGGACGGAGGCACATGTGGCATGTGCCTCCGTCTATCTATCTATCTATCTATCTATCTATCTATCTATCTATCTATCTATCTATCTATCTATCTATCTATCTATCTATCTATCTATCTTTCTAACTAACTAATCTAAGAACGCATTGAACTGTGGGTACCAGGCCACTCGAGATTAGTCAAAAACGAAGGGGCTACCGATAATGTTAAAAAATGAGGTTAGTAGATGGTACGTATTCTGGGTAGACAATCAGCATTTTGTGCACAACTATAAAAAAATTTTATGTTTGGATTCAGACTAATGTAGAGCATGTGGAAAGGGCATGACTGTCGAGAGTTTTAACGTGAGCACCTGCCTTGACGGCCTTATCTCACGGTGGTCTTTTTCATCCACTGGGTAGACTTGAGAACGGTCTACCATCGCCCCTTTGTTCTTCAATGAAGAATTCAGGTGGCAATTTTTGTACATTGGCTTTGACCGATCCATGCACAAGTACTTTGCTGGAATACTCGAGCTATCTAATATCTGACTATAGGATGACCTCTGTTGATTCGACAACAGGACCTAAAGACGTAACCGGTGGACCGAAGTACGATCCATTAATAAGTTGAAGACATTGTTCTTACGCACTCCTATACTCTGAACATATCTGGACAAGGAAAGAAAATACAATGGTATCATGTGTATATTATACCATTTATCCATCATCATTCAACCCGAAACTCACACTCCCCGCGAATTTGGGTTTAAACCACAGCCACTACGTGGATCTCGAAGGAACCTCAACAAACTGACCAGCAGGCAACTGGCCACCCGTAGTACCAAATTATGCGGTGCTCTGGTCTGACCTCTTAGGAATTACATCCAAGAAGCTAAGTTTCCGAACTTTGCAATATAATAAATTCAGTAAAAAGGAATTACATCAAGGAAACTGAGTTTCTTAACATTAAAATATAAAAAAATTTTGTGAAAATACACATACACAAACAACTGTGGCAATATTAACGATTCCCATAAGTAAAAATATGTAACCAAACACCTATTTCCTATTCCATCAAAAATCAAATTAACAACAATTATCTTCACCAATGACTTGTCGTTGTTAGCAAGACTTGAAGAGCGCCAAAACTGTGGGTGTGTATAATTAACCTATTTAAAAATTCAACAAATTTAACAATTTGATTCTAACAAATTACACAACTACGTGGCAGCCTAATGTACAAAAATAATTTTCTGTAAATTTAATGATTCAAATCCATTACGAACTGTGAATTTGTGTAAATGGAGGAATCATCATCGTCGTAGTCATGAAATAGATGATGGTTAGATGTTCTATTTAAATTTTATTTTTTATACAAACAAACCACCAATAAACTAAGTTAATGACTTGTTAGTGTTTTTAGTTGGGGCTTGCTTAAAGGTAATTGACAAATATATTGATAAAATCATTAAAAAAGTATTTTTATTCATATGAGACGGACTGAAAGTAAAACGAGAGTAATGGGTCAGTTGAATAAAACTAGAAAGAAAAAAAAGAACTCATAAACACGTTTTTGTCATTTAGTTCTTTTTGAAGTTATTTTTTTCAACTTTTTTTTGTTGAATTACCTTGAAGACAAAATGAAATGTCCTTTTTGTTCATTACAGTTTTTACGCGACGCCATTAAATAGTTGTTTATAAAACTCAACAACAGTACCACTGCATATTAATCGTAAATTCACTCCGCTAAAGACAATGGCCCAAAGCGGAAGTTGGTCTAGTGGCAGCGGCAGTGGCTCGTCAACAGCTCAGAGTAGAGGATTGTCAACAGCCCCACCCCAAGAAGAACGTCTTTTGGTAAGTTCTTTTATTGATAGAAATAAATTTTATTAAGAAAATGTATATTGAGAATGTATTTGGTATTGTTCTTTACTACATAAATATAATTGTTTAACTCTTGTCTAGGTGGCTGTTCGGGTTCGTCCTTCATTTGAAAATAGTGAACGTTGTATTGAAGTGGTTTCTTCAAAATCTCTTTTATTCGATGATGGTGGTCGGGGTAAAGCACGAAAATATTCGTATGATAATGTCTTCAAGGAGTCAGATACTCAGGTAAAGTGTTAATTAAGTTTAATTATAGTTTTTTTAATAAATTTAAGTTTTGATAAACGCGTGTGGTTTTAATAGTTGAATATGTACTAAGACGTAAGCAAATAGTTGTTTAGACAAAAATGTGATCAAACTAGGGAGTGCGCACGAAAAAGATGGTGCAAATGTTTGTGTTTTTAAATTAATATGTATAATATGATATCTGCAAAGCTATCATGAATTATATGTCTGTCACCTACGCAGAGGGAAAGAGAAATATTCACGTCTGGTACCAAATTGATACCAATATGTTTATAATTTTTCAATAACATTCGCTTTTAAATTATATACATACGTACGACAACACTCGTGTTCGACAATTGTAAGCTCACAATTGCCAAACAATCCGTGTCAATAGTGAGCTTACCACGTTTGTTAACATTTAGACAACGGATGTGTATAAAATATAGATGTCGACAACGAGTGTTATCGTACATATGCATATACTTTCAAAACGGATGTTATTAAAAAATTATGGTGTCAATTTGATACCAGACGGGTATATTTCTTTTTTACTCTGACTTAAGGCGCTCCGGCATGGTGACAAAATGCTGATCAGTAATCTGGAAAAATTCTTAGATAATTGTGGTAATCGACGCCCAATTGTCAGACGGTATCCACCAAGATACAGTAGGGAATTCCCAAAAGATATTGCCGCACAAAAGAGGTCCCTTTTGAATACTAACATGATTTAATACAAGGCACTGTGAAATTAATATATTTTTGGACATTTGATAAACACATCATTGGCACATACAGCTAGGTTCTTCGCTGTGATCTTGATTATAACCATAAGTCGGCACAAAATATCCAAATCGGTATTTTTCACACTTAGTCCCATTAACTCCTTCTCCAGTTATAGTTTAACCTATTTATATTGTGCCGGTTACAATATTTTTGTATGAAAAATGTTAATTTAACCTTACGACAAAATATAATCAGACATTGAGATAATCGAGGTTAAAAGTTAAATATCTTAGGGCGGGTTTTTCAGATAAAGATAATCTACATTCTTTGTTTAAACCTAGTTTAATATATGTTTTGTGTTTATCAATAAACAGTAACATTACTTATTATCTTAGTTTAACTGAGCGTTATTGGCCAATTAAACTTAAGTTATAAGTGAGAAAACACAATTAACAAAAACAATATATCAATGATTTCGAAAGAACAAAAACTTAATATTTTAAGTAAAGTGCAATTTTCTGATTTGTTTTGTTTTATTTATTATTGTTATAAATATTTATTTACCATTTTTCCAAAATTTTTCATTTTACAAAAGTATTATTTGGTTAGACGTTGGCAAAATCAAATTTCCATCAAAATTTAAGTTATCTCAATAGGTTGAGATCTTTGACAGCTTATCATTAAAAACACATCCAGGTTTGTTGGTTGTGACTGTGTTTATGACTAGGGTCTGCACAATATATCAAAATGGGTATTTTTCACACTTTAAAGGTAAACATCTTAGAGAAGGAGCACTAAGTTACAGGTTAGACGTTGGCAAAACCAAAATTCCATCAAAGTTTAAGTTAAACGTATAGAAATGAATGATCTTCTCTCACTATCCAAAAATAGTTCAAAGATCTGTGCATGGGATGAAATTAATAATAAATTCAGCAACAATATGATTTTACATAATTTGAACTGAAAAACAATTTTTTTTGACTAATAACTTTAGGAAACTGTTTACAAAACCACCACAGCACCTTTGGTCAAAGAAGTTATTAAAGGTTATAATGCTGCGGTGTTCGCTTATGGAGCCACAGGTTCCGGTAAAACTCACACAATGTTGGGGCCTTCACGTAAAAAAGGTTCATCGGCAGAAATTGATGCCACCGGAAGTGATTGTGGTTTAATGGTGCGAGCAATAGAGGAAATATTTCAACATGTAGAAATGGCAGAAGATCCCAATTCTTGTAAGGTATGAGAAATAAATACAAAACACAATAATAAATACAAATATCAATAACATTCATTTGCATATGTTTATAACAGGTTTCTATATCATATTTGGAAATATACAATGAATTAATACGAGATCTCTTAAGTCCGGGTGGTCCCTTGGAATTAAGAGAAGATAATCGAGGACAACGTATTACCGTAGCTGGCCTTTCTGAAATTACTACCTCTAGTCGTAAAGAAGTAGTTTCTTTATTGATGAAGGGCAATAAGGCACGCACCATGGAACCGACAGCTGCTAATCAAACCTCATCCCGCAGTCATGCTCTCTTAAGTATTTCAGTGCAAACAAAGACTCCTTTGGGTCTTAAACAAGGCCGGCTATTTCTCACTGATTTAGCTGGCTCTGAAAGAGCCAAAAAGACTAAAAATCGTGGTAAACGTTTGCAGGAAGGTGCTCACATTAATCGTTCATTATTGGCATTGGGTAATTGTATAAATGCATTGTCGGGTGGTGCACGTTATGTCAACTATCGTGATTCGAAATTAACACGTTTGCTCAAAGAAGCTTTAAGTGGTAAATGTAAGACTGTAATGATTGCTCATGTTGCTCCCGAAAGTAAACATCGGGATGAAACAAAAAACACATTGGTCTATGCCGATAGGGCCAATAGTATAACAACACGTTTACAAAATTCCGTGTATGTAGATGAAATGCAAAATTTTCCCACCAAACATTACCAGCATTTGGTGTCAGAGTTAAGAGAAGAGGTGTCACGTTTACGCACTAAAATGTTAACAGATCGTCCTAGAAGTGGTGCTGCGGCAACAGCAACTGCAGCCCCAGAAGAACCTGCAAAAGAAGCTGAGAATGATGAAAAACGTAAAACAGAACTTAGATATTTGCGAGAACAAATAGTTTTAACTTTCAAGCAACAAATGAAATTAAGACGTAAATTGCTGGAGGCTGAAAGTCATTTGTTGGGCTTGGAATTGGATGCAGAGCGTCAACATATGATTATATCTCACTGGCAGGGACGTATGGGTAAATTATATGATACACCAACTGAAGATGGTGAGTTACATTTCATATCGAGGCATAAAAGGATAGAATAACATTAAACACTTTTTAGACATTGAATCGGAAGGTACCATTGCTTTAAAAAATGCTTGGGGCGAATTGGCTGCCATTGAGAAAGAAACCAGAAGATATAAAGAAATTCGCGAAAGAACAGAACAGGAATTGGAATTGTGTCGCCAAAAAGGGGTACAATTGGAGGATGTAAGTTATTGGAATACAATTGAGGGAAAATTTTAATTTTATTTATCTTTTAAATCAGGAGTTACCTGAACGCATAAGCAGCGATGAAGAAAGAGAACTTTTGGCTTTACTATGTAGAGTACATGAACTAGAAGCCGATAAAGTATCTTTGCAAGCGGAAAGATTAGCCAGACAAGCTGAATTGCGTAGAAGAGATTTGCAGCTGTTAAGAGCCGAAAGACAACGAAGGTTATGTGAAGGTAATAGAAAAAAAGCTGTAATTTGAAAACATTTTCTAACTGATTATATTTTCTATTTAGACATTATTAGTTCCCAAAGACGTTTAATAGAAGAGGGCAATGTAGAATTACCAGATGAACTGCGCGAATTGTATGGTCTTTATCAACAGGAAATACATGCTGGTACAGTAACAGCCACAGCAGCTTATGAACGCAAACTACCACCCATCTATACAGCTGGGTAAAAATTTTCATTTTTAATTATATCAAACAAAACAAATATTAATTTATTCAAATAGATCTGATTCCCCCTGTTCCAGCTCAAGTTCAGAATGGTCGCCCTCTTCACCTTTACCACCGATTGAAGGTGGACAAGGAATAGCCGAAATTGCAATAACAGATAATCCTGATCGTCATATGGGACCGGCAGTACACTCGCGTTTACCCAAATTAGCAGCCACCAATAATACAGGGCCTCCGCCCTCCAGAAGAGTTATGAGATTTAACAAATAATTACAACACTTAAGCCCGTAGAATTTAGTATAAACATAATTCCTTTCAAGAGCCTAAGGAAAAATGGAAAAACGTGCTGCAGCTCAGGGAAAATTTGAAAATTGTTTGCATAAAAACTTGTTGATTTGAAAATTGTAAATTCGAAATAAATAATATATTAATATTTATGAATATATTTGGACTAATTGCAACGCACAATATAAGTTAATAAATAAATTTAGAACTAATAAGTTTAAGAAAAAATTATTTTAATTTAATTAATTTTCCAGTAGAAAATATTCATAAAATTTTAGGTTTTTTATATAAATATTTTAGATCTGCCGATTTTTGATGGGATGGTATTATAATTAAGAGAATTAAGAGATCATTTTCCTATTAGGTGAATAATGACCGATTTAAAAATATAACAGCATTGGTCTTTCATGCAACAAAAGAATATACAACACAATTTGTCGAATTATCATTAAAATGCGGTTTACCTTCTCATGGAATTAACTATATGAGTTTTACAATTTAAGTGGGCGTGGCTCCTATAAAAATTATTTAAATGATACGATTATTTATAATAACTCAGAGAGCAGTGAATACAAGAGACTTGATCACGTTGAGGTGAGAGAAGAATTATTAAACATAACTCATAAAATCAGGTGATATTTTAAACAAGAAGAACACTCCTTTTCAGATAATAATCATTCTTAAGCTGATAATATTTTGAAATAAGTTTAAAACTAATTGGACAATGTTTGGAACCTTACTAAGAGACCGTTAATGTCCAGACAATATTCTACCAAATCCCTTCTCGATTTGTTCCTTTAGAAAGCCGGGGGGTTACTCCGTATTTTGCTTTTTACTTTAATTCCGGAATATTTTTACTTAATCTTGATTAAATAATATATCAATTTCAACAATTTTTAATCGTACTTGGGTCAAAGGAAGACTATGTGCTAAATTTTATCTAAATATCTTAAATATTGCGATCTGCAGCTTGCGCACAGACGGACGGACATTATAAATCGATTGGTATTCTTTAAGGTGGGTGTTACAAACAGCAGCACAAACGCATAATACCTCTCCACTACAGTGGTATAGGTAAGCGAATTCGTTTCTATACTAATTTCAATAGTAACAAGTATGAATGTAGTCAGGCAAAGCCGGCCATATGATACCCTACACCAGTCAGTATGTTAAAAATGAGGATTATTGAAAAAAGCATTTGATTTGTTTTTTATCTTTATTCCGGAATATTTTTACTTATTTTTTGCAAAAAAGCTATTTTTTACAAGAGAGCTCAATGGGGAAAGTATGGGCCTATCCTTATAAATGTTTATAGAGGAATTCACTTCTACTTCAAAGTTATTTATGTAAAATTTAAAAGTGTTATTAGTGTTAATAGGAGAATTTAGACCTTCAAGTCATTTTGTGAAGGGAGTTTGTATGGGGGTTAGGATCAAATCAGGCCCGATAATTACAAAAATCGGTAATGTCATTACATGTTCTATGAAATGGAACTATTAACTTAATAATGAGTCCAAAGGTCCCATTCGGGGGGTACGGCTGTATGGGGGCTATGCGAAATAATGGACCAATTTTATGTGTAGTTGTTGCTACGTTGCTTGCACGGTGCTCGCGTGCATTTTGCCGACTTTTTATTGAGCACCCAGAGAGAGATAAGAAAGAACGCGACAGAGGGTCAATCCTACAGGCCGATTTCCCTCCTGTCACCAGTCGCGAAGACTCTTGAGGCGCTCCTCCTCCCCCTGCTGTCCTGTCATCTTACAGCAGCTCGCCACCAGCATGGATTCCGTAAGATGCACAACACCACCTCAGCATTAACCGCCATAACCACTCAGATCTCACAAGGCTTAAACCAGCAGAGGCCTTGTGAAAGAACAATCCTTGTGGTGCTAGATTTATCGAAAGCTTTCGATACAGTCAGCCATGCCACACTCTTCCAGGACATCCTGCAGTCCACCATGCCCAACAACTTGATGGGGTGGATTGTAAATTATCTGAGTGGCCGTCAGTCGTTCGTTGAGTTTAGAGACAAATGTTCCAAAACCCGTAGAGTTAAACAGGGAGTACTACAGGGCGGTGTTTTATTCCCCCTATTGTTTAATTTCTACCTCTCTAAACTCCCCACACCTCTACAAGGTGTGGAAGTGATATCTTATGCGGACGACTGTACCATTATGGCGACGGGCCAAAACGTTGATGAGATATGCGATCGAGTGAATGGTTATCTCGGAGAAATACACAACTTCTTCACTGGACGTAACCTGAAACTATCACCAGCGAAATCTTCAGCCACACTTTTCATCACCTGGACGAAGGAGGTAAACTTGAACCTAGGCGTCGTAGTCGACGGAAACCAAATTCCGACTGTGAACCACCCAAAGATTTTGGGAGTCACCTTTGACAGCCTGTTTACTTCCTCAGCTCATGCCACTGCAATTACGCACAAATTGCGAAGTAGAAACAAGGTCCTCAAAGCGCTAGCCGGCAGCACTTGGGGAATGGACAAAGAAACCTTGTTGGCTACCTATAAAACAATTCGCCGGTCAGTGGTCAATTATGCTGCTCTAGTGTGGTCTCCATCGCTGAGTGATGGAGAAATATTCAAAGCTGACAAAATGCTGCCCTAAGGACTGTAACGGGCTGCATGCAAATAACCTCAGAACACCATCTACATGAGGAAACGAAGGTCCTCCCAGTCAAGGAACATAATGTCATGCTGACTAAACAGTTCCTCCTGGGATGTCACCGGAGGAGTCATCCCAACTTTAACATCACACAGTTGGATGCTCCCCCGAGGCATGTCAGGAAGGACCTTCGTGTATACGAAGAGAGCATACGAAATTATGTTCAGGATCGGACTTCGTATACAGCAGCTTTGAACGACATTCATAGAGACGCCATCAATACCGCGGTTTCAGGTTACCGCATGAATGTCGTTCTTGGAGGTAGCCCACCGCCCATAGCAGAAATAAAGAAGAACCTGCCGCGGAAAACAAGAGTTGCTCTGGCTCAACTGAGATCGGGATGGAGCAACAGGCTCAACGCCTACTGGTCCCGCATAGACCGTGCCGTCCCCAATATATGCCCATCTTGTGGACAGGGTCCCCATGATACCCAGCACATATTCAACTGTCCAGTCCACCCTATTGAAGTAGCCCAATTTCTTGGCTTGGACCTAAATACAGAACCCCCGGATTAAAATTGTATAGTTTAAGCTGTTACAACAACAACCGATTTTATCCATTTTCAATTTCCTTCTGTCAAAAAAAGAGTGTGCCAAATCTTGAAAATTGCGACTTGTACCTTGCGCACAAGGTTTACATGGAAAACCAGCCAGCCAGACGGACGAACATAGTTTAATCGACTCAGAAAACGATTCTAAGCCTATTGGTATACTTAAAGGTGGGTCGTATGTCACAAACATCAGAACAAACCCAATATTCCCTCCACAATAAAGTGGGGAAGGGTATAAAAAACCCATCGTTCTTTTAACATACAGACAAGCGGACATGACAATTTCTTATTATTTAAGTTTCTGTGTCAATCAATAATATTTTATTTTGAAGAGTTGTGGGTAGGGTACTATTTTCTCCCCTCAAATGTATCATTTATGATCTGAAAATGAGCGCATATATGATCAATGTGAATACAAATGTTCATAAATTGCTAGCTGGGACAAAATAATTTATGTTTAAGGTTAAGACTATTAAAAGTTCTTCGATATTTATGTCTAGTAGTTAAAATATTTTGATTTTAACTATCTTTATTTAGTCTACTAAAAATACTAAAATAATTACCAAAAAAATCACTTACCAATATTATATGATTAAATATAAAATGTGATGTTATCGATTGGCCTTAAATTGAAATATCTTGAATATAAATATGTTTTTGGCAATGAATCTTGAAACTTGCTTAATTATTAAAATATTGAATGTTAATTTTTCCTAGATTTTCTTTGGACTTGATTGAAGTAACTCGAAATTGTTTAAATGTTTTAGTTACCTGTTAATGTAAAATAAAGAAATAATGAAATATTAATTATCAATTTTATTATTATAATTATTTAGCATCATAATAGAATATAATTTTTATTAACTATGATTTTTTGTTTGTAATTTAATTTAATATATTTGTATGTATAAAGTATAATAATTATAAAGGCAAAACAAAAAAAGAAAACAAATTATTGTTTAACTAAAGTTTATTCTTTGTAATTGGGTGAATTATGAATTGCACTAAAATCTCGGTTTTGGGTCATAGTGAAAATATTTATTTTAAACAGATAGCAAAACGAAGAATAGAAAATTTTAATATGACAATTTTAAAAATAAATCGAAAAATTTTGATTTATATGACAATCTTTACGATCTAAAAAGTCTAGTTTATTTTATTTAAATTTTGCTATTGTTTTTAAATTATTATTTTAATGTGTGGACAGAAATGTTGAAACTTTTGTGCCAATTTTTGTTACAAATTTGTAATTTGTAGAACAAATTGTTTATGTTATTGAAATTATTTCAATATATTCTACTAAAAAAAAATTATTAATAACTAAGAGAAATTAATTAAAATAGCCTACTGAATATTAATAAATTTTTTAATGTTGAGAAAAGCTTATTTAAGAAACAAATGCAAGTTTGTATATAATGAACGTACTTTTCTTTAAAGGGGAATTACATTGTGATTGCAAAATTGTAATTAAAAAGCTTTTGGAATTAGAACAAGTTTTTAATTAATTTTTGTTTATAGAAATTAATTTTATTGGGAAATTTTCATTAAAAAGCGTTTTATGCATGGGTTTTCTAAAAACATTCTTGATTGAAATGTTTTTTTTAATGGAAAAACTTTTATGTGTTTATTTTTTCTTTTAAATCTTTAATGAAAATTATTCTAAAAGCGCTTCATTTGCAGATTTCTTTAGAAGAACTTTTTATTCGAAATTATTTTATTTAAAGTTTTAGATCAAAGTTTTCATTTGAAAATCTTTTCAAAATTTTCTATATTAAAACTCTTTTCTGAAAAAATTTCTATAAAAACTCGATTTATTGAAAATTTTCTAAAGACAAACACTGAAAGTTTTCTTAAGGAAAGCTGTTTGTTAAAAAGTTATGGCCCCTGTTCTGTATTTCAATTTGAATCGAAATTTTCTTCATTTGGCAATGTTGGGATTCTGCATTTCGATTCGACTCTCCGCCACATAAACAACAACTTACAAAAACGTAACTACGATCGAAATGCAGAATACACACAATCGTAAAGCATTGAAACGAAATGGTATTGCTTCTTCTTTTTCTTACGATTCAGTTTTTTGTTGGAATACCTTTTATTGCGTAACTGAATGCGTAAACGTAATCGAAATGCAAAATAGGGTTGTATAAGTCGAAAAACTCTTGATCAAGAAGTTTTCTTTTAAGTTATTCATGGAAATGTTTTGTATAGAAAATTATGTTATTTAAAAGTTAAATGCTCATGGAAATGTTTTGTTATAAAAAATAGTTTAAAAATCTTTTTGCTGTTGTTGTAACAGATTAGTTATGGCTGGACTTTTTTTTTTCTTCTAGGGAAAAAACTTCCGGTTGGTAATGCAGCTGTTGCAGAGTTTACACTCTTTAACGGATTAAGAATCGGGTCGTTCTTTAGTGGAGATTCAATTATCGTGGGATCGAAGTCTTAATCATTTTTTTTTAATTTTAAACATTTTTCTACAGAAAAATCACGGCAAGCCGCCGTGGAGGAGTCGCCTAGAGCCCCTCCACTAGATCTTGCTAATGCTGGTCGAACGAAAGAGGATAGGGTGAAGAACGGCACCCGGAAATCTCTGGCCTTTCTGGCTAAGATGGAGCAGAGAGATCCGGCTTCGTTCTCATCAAAGGAGAAGTACCTCGTCAAGAAGCACAAGCATGACGTAGCTAGATTTGAAAGAATCTATGTTCCTGTTAGTGTTGTCTTGGGGTGGCCTTCTAAGGAACACCAAGCAGGTAATGATGATTACCTGCTTGGTGTTCCTTGGTGATTTATAAAAAAAATTTCTTAATAGAATAAAAAATATTAATTTCTTTAAAACAACTTTTCATTGTTTTGTATAGAAACTCTGAAAGAAAATATTCAACAAGAAAAGCAATTCATTCAAAACTTTTTTTCAGAAATGTACGTTCTTCTAATAGATTTATAAATAAACTAAATTTTAACACATTTAAGCAAAAAATAAGATTATAAACGTGTTATTTTTTATAAAGCCTAGCATTTTTTATCATATAAATTTACGATTTAGATTAATGATTCGTTTATTTTATTTATATTTTAAATTTGGACTTAATTATGTGTTATGTATGTAATTAGCTATGGGAATAGAAATATGTAGATAGTTTGATGTTTATGTAAATGAAAAAGAACTCAAGGGGATTTGTTTTATCAAAAATTGTTAAATGCCTAAAAGACAATATTAATGTTTGAAAAATATTTCATCTTAATATTGTTACTGCTATTTTTTGTATATTTTTTTATTATTATTATTTTATATACCAGAGGATAAATGTACGTACTTAATTTCCAATGTTAATGTTAATTTTTGTTATAATACTAAATATTATATTATATCATTGTAATCATATTCATTGTGTTATCAAAAGGCCTATAAGTTGAATGAATGTTAACAAAATACTATTATTACCATTATTATGTTTTGTATGAAATACTGGGAAAAGAATAAACTGCTTTACTTTTGTTTTACTTTTTTTGTCGTATGTATAAATTTGTGGTGTTTGTTTCCCTTATAAACTTATTGTTATTTTATATTTATATATTTTTTCTTTAAAGAAATGCTTTTTGTTTTTACTGAATATGAAGTAAATTCTTGTCTTTGTGATTAATTATGTTTTTTTTTGTTTTTGTTTTCTTTTTGTAAAGAACTTATTGTGGCGGCAGTTATTATATTTGTAAATTTAAACACAAGGTTCCACATAATTGCCAGGGAATAAACCAGTTACACCATCCATAACTCCCTCCCACCAACCATCATCGTTCTTCTTTAGAACATATAATACTGAACTCTCCTGAAAACTAAGTTCATCATCTTTGTCAGCATAATAATCATAAATGGCCACAACTGGAAAGAAGTATTTAAAGTTATTATTTATCTAAGTATTAAACATTGTCGGTTAGTTAACCTTTTTCTATATAGTTTTTAGGCACCCATCCGGGTAAATTTTGATCATCGGGCACTATGGGAGCTAATTGTCCCTGACCAGCTGAATTACGTGGTCGTCCAAAGTCATGATGCTCTTCCTCTGGTGGAGGTGGTGGCGGCAAGGGTGGTGATTGTGACCCAGGTCTAGCAAAGTTTAAGCTAAAATGATTTCGGCTAAAAGAAATTAAGTTAAAAGTTTTAATTATAAATTAAATATTTGAATTGGTTAGAAAATTATGCTGTTATGGTTGTAGGAACAAATTAATTGTAAATATCCTTCACCTTAAAATGTTCGTTAAATATTTTTTCATGAATGATAGGATTTCGATAGAAAAACTCTGTAAGGAAAAGATTTCTAGAGAAAAAACTCTCCACTAAAAAGTATTCCATAGCAAAATTTTTTAATAAAATTTGACCATTTAATAGTTTTCTACAAATAAACTATGAACATGTCTCTAGAGGTAATATTTTCATTAGAAAGACTTTTTATAGAAAGGCCGTTCATTAAATCACTTTCTAGAGAAAAGCTCTTCATCCTTTGAAACATGATTTTTCTATAGAACAATTTTTAATTAAAAAGTTGTCGTAGGAAAGTTCTTTTTTATATACATATATTATATTAACTTTGTCCGTTTCCCACATGTGATATTTTTAAAATATAGTTCAAGCTTTATTTAAATGTGAAATTGTTTCGTTTATCTTAGAAATATAAGTGAAAATATTGTAATATTTACAAGTGGATCTATGTATATGCAGTATAGAACTTGTTTTAGTAAAAATCCTTTTTCCCAAATCATTTTACTATCAAATATTAAAAAACAACAAACAATATCTTTACCTGTTGCCATTTCTGCAGCATTGTAAAGAAGGTTTATAAAACAAATTAAAATAACACATTAAAGTAACACAAAACAAGAAACAACTTACCTATTATGATTACGCCCCAAAGTATGCATGCCAATGTGACTCTGTTCGGTGATCTCATGTTGGGAAACTGTCAAGGGAGAAGGTGGTGCTGTTGTACACATAAAATAATACAAATACAAGGAAAAAACCAAAAGAAAAACAAAAAAGTTCATCAAGTCAATTAAAATTAATTGAACATCTTTGACTGATTGTAAATAAAACAGAAAAATGAGAGAACAAAAAACTAGTTTTACAAAACTTACGTGGCATACTATTACGATCATCGTATGTAGTGGGTGGTGGTGGTGGCAAAGATTGCATCATACCGGCAGAGGGTAAATTAACATGTGTTGCAATCTGTTGACTTGGCGGCATGGGTAGGGCACTGTAACCAGCAGCACGTTCATTATTAACGGAACTATTTCCACCCAAGCCGGTACTACTGACACCAGTGGCCGTAGTACTGGAAGAAGCCGAAGACAAACGTTTCGGATGACCAATGGGATAGTTGGGTGCATAGTGTGAAGGTACTTGCGGTGGATTGACCACCGGGGGTGTACGATATTCACGTGAACTTTTGCCCAAAGTACCGGTATTACTCACAGATTTGCCTAGAGTGCCAGTATTGCCACCACGTGACATTTGGGGTGGTGTAGGTGGTTTTGTAGTGGGTGGTGGTCCCACTACTGAAGGTTGGGCCAAGGATTGAACCGATCCATGTGAAGAGCCACGATGTTGTTGTTTAGGATTACGATTCATTTGATTGGTGTTGACACTATGGCCAATATCATCCAAAATCGAATAGTCAATAGCTTTGCGCACATATTTAATAGGTTTTTCTGGATTGATGGGCGCCACAATTTTAAACTGACGAGTGCTAACTTTGTTGGCGGTAAGGACACCAATTTCTCTGTAATAAAGAACAATTTTGAGAAACATAAGATTCATATCTGCATAAATATGTGTTTTAAACACTCACCTCCTGGCCACCTTCTCCTTGTGAATCTGGACTGTTTGGGCTATATGATTCATTTGTGATTCCATTTCACTCAACTGTTGAGCCTGCAACTCCAATAGCTGCATATAACTGTAGGCCAGTGTATTAATTTGATAAGCCACACTGGCCAACGACTGCGTGGTATAGTTTTTGGTGGCTTCTAATGCGGCCTTCTTATTATCGGCTCTATAGTAAGTATCCTCACAATAGTCCGCCACCCTCTCCAGATTGGTATAACTGTCGCGTAGACTTTGACGTCCATCGGGAATTTCAGTGCGTATTAGTGATGCTAATTCGTCCATTATATTCTCACCCATGACCATAACACTATCACAAGGGTTTTTGAATTCTCTTTTGTTTACTAGCAGACCTAAAAATAGAAAACAAAGACCAGCGCTCAATACAATGTCTCTTTACAACAAATTTTGTAATAATAAATCCAAAAACAAACGGAAACAAACAATTCTTAATAAGAATAGCGCTGCCTAGGGCGGTGACTAAGAACTGATGCTTCGCAGTCGTAATAGACTGCACACAGCAAAAACAACTAAAAACACAATAATAGTTTATATTTTATATAGGCTAAACATTAAGCAGCAGCAGCTCTCTGCCGGCGCAAGGGTGCTACCTCACACAGAGCAGAGAAAAAACTTTTAGAAAAAAATTATTTTTTGCACTTTAAAACATATATTTTATCAAAAATTTTATGTTTTTATTTTACACTCACTTTACTGAAATGCTTTTTTCACTTTTTTCGTTAAATTTTTTATTATTTACTAGGATATTTGTGCAAAATTTTAGGAAACCTTATTTTTCACATTTTCAACGTAGCAATTTCAATTTCATCTGCTTATCGTTGGCAGAGTTCAAAGTCTGTCAAAATTAAGACGTCGTTGCAAATTCTGTTAAATACAACTCTATAATGTTATTTTTGATGAGTATGGATAGTAATTGGGTAAAGCAGTTTTCTACAATTTTTTTTTACTAGAACCGTTACTTTAAAAACATAAAAATAAATAGAGAAAACGAAAAGTAATTAACATTTTTTTGGAATCTAAATATTTAAAAGGCGCCGCATAAAGGAAGCATAGTGCCAGGGTAACAATCCAAGAAGCCTTATCCAAGAAAGCCAGATCGCTCAGACTTAGCTAATTAGTTTTTTGGTCTCCACCAAAATCCAATAAGTTCTTTATAGTTCTCCAACATGTATCAAAGTAAAAGTTGGATTATAAATCCAATGAAAATGTGGGTTATAAATATATGTAGAACTCGAAAAACAGTAACGCAGTACCGTTATCCGACGCCACACACTAAACCAATGGGGTAGTAAAACCCTCGAAGGCCTAGCAAAAAGGACGGCATGATTACCCTTAAGAGATAATGGCAATGACACATGAAGATCTTCATTTACCCAGAGCTGAATTACGAATGAATTAACATTTTGTTTATACATGAAATAATCATTTACAGGTGGTCCTAATTTTACAAATACTAATACTTTACAGATATTAAATTCTTCATTAGAATCATGAGAAATAATGGGGGGTATATTGATTTTATCATTCGGTTTATATAGATAGATAGATAGATAGATAGATAGATAGATAGATAGATAGATAGATAGATAGATAGATAGATAGACAGACAGACAGACAGACAGATAGATAGATAGATAGATAGATAGATAGATAGATAGATAGATAGATAGATAGATAGATAGATAGATAGATAGATAGATAGATAGATAGATAGATAGATAGATTCGAAAAGATTACAAAAATGTTTGTTTTGTATTCAAAAAATATTTATTACTTTTCTTGTGTTCAGTTCATAAATACTCATCGGTTCAGAGGTATTTCTTTAAAAAAAAAGTGGTCCACGGGACATCCTAACACATACATGCATATGTCGTTCGAAAAACTTAACAGCAATGTTTGAAAAAATCTTAAATTTAATTTTATTTATTTAATTCAAATTCAAAATAATCTTTTAAAATTTCGTTTATACAATTTTTGAAAATGCGCATAAAACCAGTTTATCCGGCACGAATAAATTATATTTTATTTAAAATTTCACTTTAATTAAGTTTAATTTACTTAAATAAATATGCAGACAAAACTGCTTATAAAGAACTCAAAAAATAAAGTGTCATTGAATGCAATTAAAATAATATGAAAACAAAATTTTTTATATTTTTCTAATAATTTAATATTTTTTCAAACAAAGCTGAATATTTTCCTATGATTTCAAAACATATTTATAAGAGATGAAATTTGTATGAAAATAGTTACCAAAATGTCGGCAAAATGTTCGATATGACCGAGTTCGTTATAAACAGATTTAACTGTATAAAAAAAATAATACAATATTCGTTGCGGCTATAACAATGATAATTAATTACATACATATGTACATATTGCTTAAATTTATGTTTATGAAATATTATCAACTAAATCCTGATTCAGTTTAAGTAATAATAGTTTTTCTATATTAACTGAACTTATGATTTTATTGTGTTTCATAAACATTAAGGGCAAAGCCTTTAAAGCTTTATTAATTGTGGACTGTGTAGCAGGAGCTGCCAAAGCTACTTCGGCTAACTTTGCCAGTATAGGATTTTTATATTTGACCACTTTCCAATAATCCAAAATGTTAGCATTAAAGGGTAACCTTTCCTGAAATTGCAATTCCTCTAATGATTCTTTTAGCCATTGGTCGTCCATTGTATTTAAAGATGCTGGCGGATAAACTGTAGGCATTTCCATTTTTTCTAATACATTTCTCTCTAATTTCGCATAACGATTTGTAGATTTATTACAAATATTCGAAATATTTTGATTATTCTGTACTGCTTTTAATTGATTGAATATTTGAAGTAGTTCATCCTATAAATTTAGAAAAATAATAAATTTTTTAATTATTTACAAATCAATAAATTATTACTTACTATTGCTCTTTTCTTTTGCTTATTATTGAAATGTATAGTTTTTTCATGACAAAATCTTGGATCCAGGTATAGAGCTGCCAAAAAGTTTTTATTTTTAAATAAATTTTCTTTGCGTTTACGTAATGATTCTAGCAAATATAATGCTAATTCATTACTAATCGCCAACTCTTCCAGTTCCAATTCACACATTAGCCATTCTCTATAGAAATCCCCCATTATAAAATGATTATCGGATTGTAGCAAAATGGCAGTATTAACAACTGGTCTAAAACTGGCTTCAAATTTTAAAGCAAAAGTCCAATCAACTTCTACCATTAATTCGATATTATTCTCAATTAGCCCACGTATATTTAGTAAAGATTTTACCATATCATAAATGGAACACCAATTGGTGGTGTTGTCAAGTTCCGGTAAGGGTTTTAAATTTAAACTAGGCATTTGCAAGCGTAGACTTTTAACAGAATCACGACTTTGACTTATATTTTCATTTAACTGTTGTATTATTTCACATGCGGCAAAGTGTAGAATATGCCCTGGAAATCGTTCACATAAATGTTGACAATATTCATTTGTTAGAGGATAAATATAAGATTCTTCTGTTTGTTCGGCTTCAATCTCATTTGTATGAAGGAAATCTTTGACATTGGCATTGTCATTGATAGTAGATATTATCTGGTTACTATCTATCTGATAGTAATCCAAAGTGGTTTGTATTTTTTTCTCTAAATAAAGGGAGGTATCATTTGGTAATTCTACAGCGCCTAGTGTTAATACCTTGAGCTCAAAATCTTTAATAAATTGTATATTTATTAACATAACTTTACTCTCCTTTTTACTAGCCGTATCGAGTTTAAGATACAGTAATCTATTGTCTACAATTTTACTAATATCCTGCTGAAATTTTCGCGCCATTTGATCTATATGTTCGCCAACTGTTTGCAAATTGTATTTAAGTTTCAAATTTTGTTCCATTGCTGGCAAGGCTTCTTGGAATGTAATGCCTTCTCGAAACTCATTTAAGGGTATATTTAATAGTGTTTTTGTTTCAATAAAACATTTTAAAAGCTCCTCATTATAACAGGAATCCAAAGCAGCTATTCGTATATTATGAATATATGTATTGTCTTCAATCTGCTGCTGCGAATCTATATCATTAGTTTGAGTTTCTTTCGTTTCTACTTTTATTTGTTTGAACTTTAAATTATCTGCTGGCGGTGACTCTTCTTCTCGTCTTTTTTTAAGTGCATTTAGAGGTTTATAATCAACATCAAATTGCTGGGATTTTCTTTCTTTCTTATTTCCATTTGCACTTATTACCATATCGTGGATTTGTTCATAGTGTCTTTTAATATTACCCATAACATTTTTCAACTTTTTCTCGCAAAGCAAGCAATTTGCATATTTAGGGTCTTTTAAAATCCTTACCATTTGTTTGGGATCATAAATTTTGAAACGTCCCATTCTTTTCACGTTTTCGCAAAATACTTAATGGCATTAACTTAATGCTAATAATCTGAGTAATATATATTTGCTTGTTATTTTAGATTTTTTTCAAAATAAATTTTAAATAATTTTAGTTTGTTTCTTTTCACATTTATTTTGATTGAACAGCTGTTTATTGTAGTGTTAACAACTCTACTATTAAGAATTATTCTAAAACGGAAAAATAAGTGTTCCAAATATAGGTGTGTTCGTGTACTCAATAATTTGTAACAATTATTCAACAATTCCTCCGTGACAGTTCGTATCAGGTCTTCACCGATGGCTCTAAATCGAAAGATTGCGTAGGCGGTGGCTTCTATATTGCACATACTGGAACGGAAGTTTCTTCCTAACCAATGTAGCGTACTTCAGGCTGAACTATCAGCCATAAAACGGGCTGCAAACTGGCTCAGGTTCTATCGAATATATCATGAAGATATTCGAATTTATACCGACAGTCAGGCTGCCCTAAGGGCTATAAGTGGTGTTTATACAACATCACACCTGGTTTTAGAGTGCCGGGCATCTCTAAACGAGATGTCGAAACATTCCACAGTGGGACTGTATTGGATTCCAGGTCATCGACAGATACCTGGTATTACCATCGCGGACTCTCTTGCGAAAGTGGGTTCCTCACTAGCGACAGAGTACACCGACAATTTCGTTGGCATTCCGCTTTCAAGCTGCAAACGCTCGATTCGCGAAAAACTCCACGAGCTTGCGCAACACAGATGGTCAACTGAGGCTACCTGTAGACTGGCGAGGATCATGTGGCCCTCGTATGACCCACGAAGATCACGAGTCCTAATTCAGTTTCCGAGAGCAAATCTTCGAAACTTGATTGCAGTGGTGACTGGCCACTGGCCTTTTGGGCTTCATGCTAGAAGATTAGATCTTCCTAGTAATGACTTCTGCAGGAGCTGTCAAGAAGAAGAGAAAGAAGAGAGTGTTCACTTCCTCTGTCAGTGTCCTGCCCTAGCGGAGCATAGATCGAATCAGCTAGGAGCCAATGTTATGCACGATTTAACGGATCTATCTGAGGCTGACATCCGAAGGATAGACTCCTTTATTCGTGCTAAAAAATGGTTTGGATAGGAAACCAGAGTAGATGGGTCGAAGTGTAATAATACGCCGACCGTTTTCTTTCTCTTTTCAGGTACCACAAAGGGATCACAACATGGACTCAAGTGTGCCTCTAATGCGAACTGCAAGGGACAGCCTGCTAACCTAACATAACCTAACCTACTGGTTTCCGATAATTATAAAAATTTATTAATTTATATACATGCGAACAGTACAAAATTGCTTTTATTCATTGTTTTTATGATTTGTTTGGCTATAAATTTTCAGCAAAAGGTCATTAGTAATATTTGTTAACTAACTGCCGGTCCACACTAGGAAACTTTTAATTTTGCGTGAGAGAAAGAATATCATTCATCTCTCTCTTGTGGTGCGGAGTTTCTCGTACTGGGAAACTTGTTTTAATACGTATTAGGGTTCTACTTTTCGACTTTTTTACAGAAGATAGTCGAGTTATCGACTTTTTTGAAACAAAATAGTCGACTTCGACTTTTTTCGACAAAAAGTCGATTGTTCGATTATTCAAAAGTCGATTTATAGAATCCTAATACGTAGTTTCTGAAATAGATGGACATTAAGGAAACTTCAAAAGAGAATTAAGAATGAGTTTCTCAACAAAAGCTTCCTAGTATGGACCAGAAATTTATATGAGCTAATTGATTTTTCTATATGAAATATGTATTAAAAAAAGAACCGAAAGTCTTGATTTTCTTCAATAATGCAAATAAACGGCATTTTTTTAACAAAAAGGAATATATATTTGTTATTTAAATATTATCAAAAATATTGCTTTACAAAAAATGTTTTTTTATTACACATAGACACAAAACTTAAAACTACAGTATTATCGTTTTATTCGAATTTGGCTTCTTTTACAAAAATGTTTAAGCTCAACTGCGCGTTGCTTATCAAACAGAAAACTAATGAAATCATGAAATAGTTCAGAGTTCAGTATGTTTAAATATAGTTTTCTCTATGTTTTCTTGAATTTTTTCAACTTTACGCGATTGTTTCTTAATAGTATCTTCCATATCTTCAAAACGATTTGATTTGTCTTTGTGTTTTTCATTTTTATATTTTTCCTTTTGTAAAGCATGCTCAGCATGCAAGTGACGCAACTTCAACAGACGTGATTCAAAATGATGAAGTTCACTTTTAATGGACGATAATTCATTATCTGTAAAATTACTAGCCTGAGCCACACGCCATAAACCCTGTACCTTAGGTTCTATGAAATCTTGACTGTGAGGACCGGCAGAGACTAAACGCTCAAGGCGATCGTAGTGATCTTTTAGACCGCGATGATGTTCACGCACCTCATTAATGTGATTTTCATATTTCTTGGCGCTAGTGGTGGGGGTATCGATTTCATTATCATTAGGATCGCTAGGTATCATGTTAAAGTTTTCCAATTCATCTTCATTAATGGCATCTGTTTTGGCAACAAGGGGATTAATAATAATTAACAATTAAAAAATCTTGTTACTTTACTTACTTTCATGTTTATTGACATCAACTTGAGTTCCCAAGTTTTCCAATAAACTGTAGTAAACATCCACCTTATCTTGATGGTGTTCAAATTCTTGTTTTAATGAATTCAACTCTTCTGCAGTAAAACCAGACACTTCTGCCTTTTCCCATAATTTGTTCAATTTTTTATCTTTAAATAGGCTCTTGTTAATGTGACGTTCCTCGGGATCATGAAATTTTTTATAGGGTTTTACTTTATCCTTGTCCTCAGTATCTTCAAAATGTTCTAATAGATCATAGGAACTCATTATACCAATCAGTTTTCGTCTCAGCTCATTTTCTTTAAGGCCATCTTTATCTTTATGTTGAGAATTCAATTGTTTCCAAGTTATTTCTTCTTTGTCTTGTATTTTAAGTTCCATATACAAGGATTTCAATTTGGGTTCAGTCAATCTCTGTTATAAGTTCTATTTAAGTTTTAGGTTTAAAATTTTCAAGAATTTTTACTTACATTTTGTGCTTTAGCCCATACTAAATTCAATTTAGCCATACGAAATGGTCTTTGTAGAGTCCGGAAGTCAGGATCATAAGTCTCAGATTTCACTTGTTCGAAATGCGGGTCATTTGCTTCTCGGCTATATTTTTTTGCATTTTTATCAGCCAACGTACAAGAACAAAGCAGTAAAGCTGCTATTATGCATAAGTTGACTTTAAACATAATTTCTACTTAATTATTAAATTTACTTCTAATTTATTAACCTTTTCTGAGATTTATTAAAATCCGGCGATTGTAGACAATAAAATAAAACTAATAATACCGCTGACATGTAATTTACACGTATTTTAGTATAGACGTTTAATTTTATATGATAGCAGCAGTAGAGAATTCGTTTACCATTTCTATAACATTTTGACAAATCAGTGGCCAGGAGAAATTTTTTTATGTGAGTGATTTGACATTTCTACATACAAAACGTATAATCAGCTGTGTCAACAAAAGCATCTTAAATATATTTACTTTAGTGCTGCCAGATATTAATAATAATACCGAATTAGCTGCTGGTGGAGATTACGAGTAATTTAATCGGCTGTGTATTTTTAGGACTTTTATTTTTTGAATATTTTTCATTTTATTAGTTTTTAGCCATGATATAACCATAGAAAGGTAGAATCATTAGGGAGAGTTGTCAATTTTCTGCCCTTATTATTGTTTTATTATGGTTTTTAGCTAAGTCGATTTGGGTGAAAGATAAGGAATTAAATTAAAATTAATCCTCCAAAGTTGTTTTTGAGTACTCAATTTGATTAACATATATGATTATTAATAGCTTTAACCCCACCAAATTTCTAAAGATTCAGAAAGTTAGTTTTTCATTAATAAAATTCAAAAATTTATAGCCGGCTTAAGTCGATTTTAAGCCGGCGTTGAATTTGTTATTATCAGCCGTCGTTAAGGTTTGTCGGCACTGAGCTCTTTAAAACAGTCGGTCGATTTTGTTGTGTGCGGTGTGGTTTATTTTTACACAATTATTATTTAAAACGAAATAAAGAATATTAATTCAATTTGTGTGTTGTATTTTAGAAAGATAACAATAACTTTAAGTTCTTTTTATTAGACTGTTTGTTAATTATAAGTGAAAAAAATGGCTACGTTACCGCCACGTAAAAATCCCACACCAACTCGTATATCTAAACAACATTTAACGCCTCTACAAACTTTACTACAAATGGGCTTCCAAAAACACAGAGCGTAAGTATTATTTGTTGCAAAAGTATTACTAGTTTTATGTGAAAATATGTTTGAAAAATTAAATAAAAGAAAAATAGCAATTGGGTTTGTTATTGATTTTCTTTGATACAGTGTTGTTAATTCAGCTATTGTTTTTCCCAGTTAAGGCGATTTTAAAACTATTTCAGCGCCAAAGTATTTTATATGAGATGGTTCTAGCGATTTTGTAATGTTACCAGATTTTAAGTTTATATTTTTAAATGTTTGAATATATAACGGTCTTCATTCATAAACTGTTACGGTTTATTTTCGTATTATTTAAAATTTTAATATGGGGAACTTAAAATCTGTTTTGTTATAGGAATTTATAAATTTGTTAGTGGCATATACAATTGTATAACTATTTATATAGATAAAGTGTTTCCATAGTTTTTATACGTGATAAAATAGTCCAATTGTTTTTAAACAAATTTTCAGAGAAAAGGCTTTAGCATCTACTGGTAATCGTGGTGTACAAATTGCCTCCGATTGGCTTTTGGCTCATGTTAACGATAATACCTTAGATGAGTGTACACCGCGTGAATATATTTTATATGCCTGTCCCACAGGACCATTTCTACAACAACTAGAAGAATTTTGGACAAAATCCAGACAAGTGTGCGGCTGGAATGGAGCCCACAACTATGTTCCACATATTACTTTAGTATCATTTTTTAAGGTATGTTAATACACATACACATATGTATTTTTAAAACAACAGAATTTTCTTTTAATATTATTTTTACAAACAGGCTCCCGATGAATGTTCCCTGCAGCTGTCAAAGGCTTTAAAACAAGTCGTAGATATGACCGGAGCATTGCTAGATCGCCCCATTAAACTCGAATTATATATGAGTCAGAACTTTATGGGTTTTTTTGTGGCCGAAGATGATGCTAATTATTTAAAACGTTTAGCTTTGCAATACGTCAAGGAAGTTTCTAATTCAAGTATGTGTTTTGTAAGGTTTTGCATTAAATAATGTTAAACTTTATGGAAAGGTTTTCTTTAATACGGGTGCGTTTTTAATGGTTTCTTATTCTATTTTTTTTTTCTATTTTATTAATCTATTGCTGACCAAAATGGATGTTTTTCTTTTATCTGTTTTTTTACGTTTTTAACGCTATTGTACTAATTTTCTTTTAACTTTTGTTTAACATTTGATGAAGTGTAGTAATTAGTGATACTTATGAACAACTTGATGCCATTGTGGCTTGTTTTCCCTGGTGTGGCGCTGTCTCATCGGGTAATCGTTGTATACCGCGTAGCAGTCGCTGTAAGCTAATTTTATTTAAGAATTTTCTTTATGCTTTGTTTAGAAAAAAAAACATACTTTTGCTTGTTAGCTTTTTTATTTAAATAATATGAATAATTGATTTTTATAATGTTTATAGATTTCATTTATTTAGTTATTTTATTTATTTATAACAATTGTTAATTTGCTTGTAATATTCATATATGACTTGCAGTGTTGTTAGTTATCTATTCTTATCATTTATTACTAAAATATTACTCATTATTATAATCGCCAATATTGACGCTTTCTTTTAATATTTGTAGTTCAAAGCAAATCATTCAAATAGTTAATTTAATAGTTAAAACATCGTTAGCGTAAAATTGTAAGTTTTTTACTTAAAAAATCACTTATCTTTTAAAATCACTTAATTTAGTTAAAAAAAGGAAAGAACAAAAAATATTATTTTCTATTGAAAGTTTTTGAAGGCATTGAATTGTTAGTTGTTATCGGCACAAAATTTTTAGGCACAAACGTTTGTTTATATAAACTTTTTATTTAAATTCTCCTGGCAAGTATCTAGTGCCAATAAATACATTTTCAGAATTAGTTATTTTTTCAAAAATTTCAATATATTTTAAACTTTACGTTTTGTTGTTGAATTTCAGTTTTTTATTTTTTAATTTAGCATTTTTTTAAATTTATTTAATCTGTGTTCATGAGCTGCTTAAAATTATTTTATGCCAAAAACAAGTGAGAAATTATAGTCGGGCGAGGCCGACCATATAATACCCTACACCTGTTACAAAAAAAGTTGAATTTAGTTTTCATAATAAAGAATTTAAGTTAAATTGTACCTTGCCTTAGATATACTTAGCCATTTATTGTTGAACAAAATTGTGGACATTTAAGTATAATTTTGAATGGGGCTTTTTATAGGGGCTAGGGTCAAATGAGGCCCTATAATTATAAAGTTCATGAGGGCCATCAAGGCTAGTATAGAACTTGGTTTTGTTGCTTTTTGTCGTGATACGAGTATATTAAACAAATTTATGAACTTAAAAGTCCTATTCGGCGGGTTCAGTTGTATGAGAGCTAGGTGAAATAATGGACTGATGTTAACCATTTTCAATAGGCTTCGTCTACGGTACCATAAAAGATCATGTGTCAAATTTCATTGAATTGTCTCTAAAATGCAAACTGTAGTTTGATTACAAAGTTTACAAGCCCTATTCGCGGGTTTAGTTGTATGTGGCTAGTTGAAATAAAGGACCGATCTTAACCATTTTCAGTAGGCTTAGTCCTTGAAACAATAAAAAATTAAATTATCTTTAAAATGGCGACCTGTAGTTTGATTACAAGGTTTACAAGGACGGACGGACATGGCTAAATTGACTCTTAAAATAATTCTAGCCGATTGGTATACTTTAAGATGGGTATAGGACTAATATTATTGTGCGTTTCGAACATCAGCACAAACCCAATATACCATTCCACCTAAAGTGGTGTAGGGTATAATGAACATTTTTATTAAATGTACAAACTTTAGTAATTTTTCCTTCCAACTAAAATATAAAATTTGTTGAACAGTGTCAATTTGCCTTATTTAACACCCAACAATATTTACATTTTTTTATAGAATACTACAAACCAACCTCTTAACTGAATACATACTCTATTCTATTCTACACTATACTATATGCTTTGTATAAACTACTTCATACTCTACAATTTGGTTATGATTTCTTAACATTGTATTTTTGGTTTTAGTAGCAATTATAATAAACACAGAGTAAATACATCAATTGCTCTTACATTTTGTATTATTAATATAGTATAATATCATATATAGTATAAAAAAGTATAAAATATATATATTTTATAAATAGTTTGTCTAATATATTTTTGTTACTCTGTTTTTCTTGTTTGTTCTTTTCTTTTCATATAAAATGACAACGCTAAATAATAATTAAATGAATTATAAAAATCGATTTTATTATTATAAATTTAAAATTTTTAACGAATAAAAAAAAACGAATTACAAAAAATATATAGCGATTTCATTGGAACCACATGTGAAATCATTGCACCTGACTTTAGCCTATCAATTTCCGCAGAATCAATTTAATGCTCTAAAAACCTTAGTGGAATCACTAGATGCATCATGTGCCTCCAATTGGGAGCTACGTTTATATTCGCGTGATCCCAGATTGGCTACAAAACAAGTACATATTTTATAAATTTTCTATATAATACAAACATATAACGATTTCATTTTACCTTTTCTTTTTGAAAAGTTGTTATTGTTTTCAAACAATATGATATTTTGCAAATATAACCTTAACCCAGTAAAGTTTTATTTTTCATTTTTCCTATTTTCTTTGTTTGAGTTTGAATTGTTTTTGTACTAGTATCTATGCAATTTAGCTGTAAGTGTATATTTGTTAATTTGTTTTTTTCGTTTTTCTCTTTCTCTCTCTCTCTCTTTGCGTGTTGCGTCTGTATTCGTTTGGCATATACAGGTACATAAAGTTGTTTATCCCCACAGTCCTCACGAAATTGATGAGTTGGAACTACGTATTGGAGATTATATCTATTTGAATAGTGACGCTGTTGATAACTCATCAGACGGCTGGGCTGAGGGTATATCTTGGTTAACCGGTGCCCATGGTCATTTGCCTGTTAATTATACCGAACGTACGGCTGAATCGGATGCTTGGACTTTACATCGTGTTGTGCAATTGTCAAAATCAATAACACCTTCATTAACTTCAGCCGAAGAGTGTGATATGGTCGATGGTCGTAGCATTTCAACAGAAACAGAAGAACAACCATCACGTCATCATCGCGATTTGCCACACAGTGAGTTTAATTCGAAAACGCAAAAGGATAAATGAAAACTAAAAAAAACATTTTTATTTAAATTAGTTGGTTTACATTCTACAGATCTAATTGAAGGTTCCTCTTTTAATGAGGATTCCGAACAGAGTGTTGAGAAATATTTACGCAAAACTTTAAAACCCTGTTTGGATTTACATTCTCTGAATAATCACAATAATTCCAATCAACAACAATCCACACCTCTTATTGAAATTACACCGAATAGCATGTATACTCCTAATGCTGGTGACATTAAAGTGGAGCCTATACCGGTGGCTCCACCCAAGGCCGATGATACATTGAGTCAACATTCGGCAGAAAATTCTTTATCGATATCATCGAAAAATCGTCGTGTTTATATTATGCGTCATGGCGAAAGGGTCGATTTTACTTTTGGCGCTTGGATACCATATTGTTTTGATGAGTTCAATAATTATATGCGTAAAGATTTGAATATGCCAAAAACATTGCCAAAAAGGTAAGCAAAAAAGATAAAATCTTACAAAAAAATGTGTTAAACGAGATGTAAAATTCTCCAAAAAGATGAATTGTAGAAAATTTTTTGAAATTAATTTTCTAAAAAATATAATTTTTTCCAAAATTCTCTAAAATATAAAGAATTTTTTAAGTTTATTTTGACAGAATTTGAAAATTTAGAATTTTTTGAAAACTCTTAAAAATATTTTTTTTTTAATTCTTAAAAAGAGTGTTCTGTTCTAGTGTTGTTCTATTTCTGTTCTAGTTCTGTTTTAGTTCTGTTCTAGTTCTGTTCTAGTTCTGTTCTAGTTCTGTTCTAGTTCTGTTCTAGTTATATTTAAATTCTATTCAAGTTTTGTTCTAGTTCTAATTCTTTTTCTTTTACTTTTATTTTTCTCTTACAGAAATAATTGTCCCGATGGTTGGCAAAATGATTCGCCCCTAACAAATATTGGTTTGCATCAAGCCAGTTTAATAGGTGAGGCATTATATGATGCTCGCGTACAAATTGATAATGTTTATTGTTCACCGGCATATCGTTGTATACAAACTTGTACCAGTGCTTTAGAAGGTAAAAATTATACACTACAAAAAAAAACTTTAAAAATATATATTTAAATCTTTCTTCAAAGGTCTTAAACTAACCGGAAAACATAGAATAAAATTAGAACCAGGTTTATTTGAATGGATGGCCTGGTATCCTGAAGGTGTACCCGATTGGCTTAATAAAGAGGAATTAAGAGAAGCTAATTATATAATAGATAATGAATATCAACCGTTTGTAACTGTTAATAAACTAAATGAGGGCATAAAAGAAACAACAGAAGATTTTTATACACGTAACTATGAAGTTTTAAAGAAAATTATTGAATCAACAAGTAAGTTGTGTTGGTTTTTACACAAAATGAAGAAATAAATAAAAATATTTTTCTTTTTCCACGAAAAAATAAAGGTGGCAATATTTTAATTGTAGCCCATGCCACCACCCTTGACACCTGTACCCGCCAACTAATTGGTGAGGCTCCCCGCAACACCAATGAATTGCGTCATGTTATACACAAAATACCCTATTGCAGTTTAGCCAATGTTGAGGAAATTGATGGTCAATGGAAACTAGTTGAACCGGAATGTTTACCCGTTACACATTCTAAAAATCCTCGCTTTGAATGGAATGCTTTGACTGCCACATAGTGCAAGTGCTTCGAAGAGTTTATCAATAAACTTTCTTCTACTTCTTCTTAAGTAAATAAATCAATCTAAAACCTAAATACTACCTACCTAAATACATGAGAATATATAATATTGCTTCTTATTTATTGTTATTAACTTTACATGTGCTTTTTTGTTGCTTTTGTGTTTTTGCATGTTTTATATATTTTATTGTTTCAGTTGTTTCTTTAGATCTTATATACAACAAAAAGACAAGAACAAGTAATTATGTTATAGCAATGCAAATAAAGTAAAGAGGTGGAATGAACAATCTTTGTAAAAAATTGTGTTTTCAATTAGATTATTAATGTTTTTAAATGAGGGAAGTTTTTAGGTATTTTTTAAGTTATTTTAAGACTTTAACACTTTATAGAGATTTAGGAAATATCGGGCAAACTTTGTTTTTTTCATGGCTTTTACAGTTTTAATAAAAAAATTAAAACGTTTTCCATCTCTATACTTTAGTTTGCATAATTCTTAAGGTTGTTTTATAAAATATACTATTTTAAGCTCTTTTATTTACTTTTAGTATGTACATTAAGTTTAGTCTTTAGATTACAAATCCAGTAAAAACAAACAATCTCTATAACTGCCATTTTATTTTGAAATTATTTTTAAAACCCAAACAAAATCTATACACAAACAAACACATTCTATCTACAAGTTTAAAATGCAATGTTGATCTGAAAAAGATCGAAAAGAGAGTTGAAAATTTATCAAAAATTTTATATAAAAATCAAATTTATCAAAATGTTTCTATATAAAAGATAATTTATTGAATTTTCATTAAAGAAACAAAATTAGTTTAAAATTTACTTTAAAAAGAGAGAAATAACACAGATCAGCACCAAAATCCTTCTTTAAAAAATATGTTATAGAACTTAAGATATTACCACACTGAATCAACGCCTGCTTGTGATTTCTTCCTATCATGTCACAGTTTCGAGCAATTCACTATTTTACTCAACCTAAATCGCAAAAAAATTTTCAAATTATTAATATTTTTTTAGTAAACTTTTAAGACTTTTAAAAGTACAAGACTACAAATTTTTAAGACCATAGGTAGCTTCATCTGATAGTTATAAGCGTTTAAAGTTAATATACTTTTAAAAAAATTATGAAATTTTCATCATTTGCATAATAATCCAAAATTAACAAAGAGGTCCCGGGAACTTTTAGAGAATGTTATTTGTAGAATTTGTAGATGTTATTAATTTTGTGGAAAACTGCTCTCTGCATATCAACATTTCATATGAATTATGTCACTAAAACTTAATTTTTCAACTTACATTTTTTCCCGAAAATCTTTGCAGTATCAGATGAAAATTTTGAAGGGTTCCACCAAAAAATGTTATAAAAAATTAAGAAGATACAACGGAAAATGCTTTCAAATTTTTGTTGATCTCAAATAACAACATCGTCCATAGTCTGTAATACATGGCACCATGTTGCGGATCATGTTATCTCATAATTTAAGCAAGTAAGAAGTTTAAGTCGGGCGAGGCCGGCCATATAATACCCTACATCTGTATACGAACATAATCAGATAAACTTAAGCCATTTATTGTTTAATAAAACTGTGGATATTTAAGTTACATTGTGAAGGGGGCTTTTTGTAGGGGCTAGGGTCAATGAGGCCCTTATGTTGTATGGGGGCAAGGTGAAATAATGGACCGAAATTATCCATTTTTAATAGGCTTCGTCCCTGGGACAATAAAAGATCATGTACCAAATTTCATTGAATTATCTTCAAAATTGCGACAAGGTTTATATGGACGGATGGACATACCTAAATCAACTCAAAAACTTATTCTGAGCCGATTGGTATACTTAAAGGTATAGGACCATTATTACTGAGCGTTACATACATCAGCACAACCCAATATACCCTCTCCATTAAAGGGTATAACAAAAGAACAGTTTTCTGAATACTCCGATGTAATGCGAGGTTCTATTAAATGGTCTTCAATTAGGACATCACAATGTTAAATACAATATGTTTTTTTTTCATATATTTGGATTATGGAGTACTCTTTACAAGTTTGTGCAGAGTAGTATCAATTTTTGCAGGTTGTATTAGTATTTAAAAAAATAGAAAATTTGCTTAAAAAACTTAAAAAATATTTTTTTCGAAGACTCTCTTTTTAAAAAGAAAATTAACAATTTTTTGAAAAGAAACATAATTAATATAAACTTTTTTTAAATATTGTATAAAAAAATATTTATCGATGTATAAAAAAATTCCATGAAATTCAATAAATATATAAAATTTATTAAACAAGAAAAATTTTAATTTTTTCTTTAAAAATATGAAATTGAAAGTTTTAATAAAAAACTCTTAAATTTATTGAAATGTTTTATAAAAATATTTTTGAATTTTCAAGGATTTTGTGTGATAAGAAAATTTATTAAGAATAATATTTGCAAATATTCTTTAAATGGTGAAAATGCATTAAGATTTTCTTAAAAAAAATATTAAACATTTTCTATAAACAATCATTTTTTCAAAAATGAAGCAATTTATACAAAATTTTCTATAAAAAGTCTTTTAAAATGTTTGCAAAAATATGTCGAAGTTTTTGTATAAATAATTTTATAATTATAATTATTTTTAAAGTTTGAAGAGTTTTTTTTATAAAGACAAAATTTATGTAAAATCTATTTTAATTGAATTATTTCGTTTCAATTTCTCTGTCTTTTAGATAGTTTTGTAATGAATAATACTAACCCAACATTGCATTTTATTCCTAAGAAAAATAAAACAAAAAAGGTTTCTTTGTATTAAAACCAAAAATATTTTGTTTTTTTTTATACACAAGAAAAAAAGTTTAAAAAACAACATGTAAATCCAAGTTTAATTATCATTAAACTAATAATACAATACAATTCAAATGATTTTCACCAAAATTATACAAACAAATATATCAAACAAAATATACACAAAAACAACAACAAATTTTTGCAGAGTTCCTGTACTAATCAATTAATTAAGAAGTTAAAATTATTTTATAAAAAAAATATTAAAGAAAAAAAAATTTCAAAATAAAATTTCAAAATTTTGAAAATAAATTAATAGATTAGTACTTTAACTTAGCTATTACGGAATTAAAATGTATCTTTTTTTAAATTTTCAAAATAATTTACTTTTTATAAGATTAGCTTAAAACAATATAATTATTATATGCATACAAATTTTTATTATTAAAACTATTAAATTCTTTCTTATTAGCGAAGTTTTAAACTTCTTGTTAGCAACTACAAAAAAAACAAATATAAATGAAAATATACAGTAGTATACATTTAACAACAATTGCATCTATACAAACATTTATTATTAATATACAATACAAAAAAATCATTTATTTGTTTTATAATATTTAATCAATTTGCGTATACAAGAAATAAACGATCAATAATTAATCATTTTATACTCGTAAATGAAAAATTTAAAAACAAAACGAACAAAAAAACTAAAAATCTATTAATTGGAGCTCAAAATACACTTTCTAACGAAATAAAAATGAAAGACATATAAGAAATGAAAAAATAAAGTTAACAAAATAACCGAAAACAAATCTTTAGAAAAACGCTGTTTTATTTATATGTTTTAAAAGGAATATTTTTTTTCTTGGACCAGCACTCAGGGGATGACCCCTTACTTATGCAGTGCATTGTGCTGGAACTAGGAAAATAGGTTGTGGGAGGGATGATAGAGGGAATAGTGTTTGTGGACATTTGATTTAAATATTTTCCCATCGAAAGAGGCGGGAATACCTTCGCAGGAAGTTTGTTCCACATATGAATAGTGCGGCTGATAAAACAATTTTCCCTGTAATGTGTTGTGCAGTCCACTGGCCAATCGACCACAATTGGGTGTGTTCTTGGGCTACGTAAAAATATAAGGGCATAGGTAACGAGAGGAACACATTCCATTATAGTATCGATAGAACACTTCAGATTGCGACGGTTCTCCAGTGAATCAATAGAGTTGGATACTCTACTGTCCCCGATAAGTACCTTCTCTTATACACGGTCGAGTAGCTCTTAAATAGACTTCGAACCTCCGGCCCAGACATGAGAGTTGTATTCCATTTTCGGTTAGATATAGGTGGTGTAAATAGTGAGAAGTTCAAATGGAGTTGTATTCCATTTACGCTCGGATATAAGTGGTTTAAATAGCGAGAAGATCAGATGGTCAGAAGTATGTCTTACACCGTTTAAAAAAAATCGAGACACTTGAATGATTCTTTCGAAAGTTGGAAAATGTATTTTCATGCCCAGAACATCAAGAGTTTCTGATTCCTTAATATTTACACCACCCATAAATATAGATGGACTAACACGGAACGGAACCTTGCGATACCCCTGAAATAATCTTGAACTCGTTTGCTGGAAGTTTTTTCAAGCGCCTTATAGACTATATCTTAGTGCGTCCGACTATATTCAAAATGTATTGTTATGGATCACCAAGATTTAGAGTATGTCTTACACCGTTTAAACTATAAAGAATAGTTTTATAATAAAACATTCTTCCAAAAACTGCACTAGAAGAAACAGAGGGAAAATTACATCTCTTTCTTCCGATACGCTAGATCCCAGTACTTTAAAGTTCAAAATATTGCGGTCAGATCTGGAAAAACAGCGGCTCAACAGGCTGTTGTCTTGGCATATGAACAATGTTATGTATACGGAAATTGGCATCTGGTCCTTGGAGATTTTAATGGTGTGCATTAAAATGTCCAAGGACCAGATGCTCGACAAACTAATTTAGGGAAAGACCAGAGAGATGCTGTATGGGTGGAACAACCTGAATGATTAAGTATGCTCTAACACAGATTATTGGTAATTACACCAATGAAAAATAATATACGCGAAACTATAATCGCAGCTGCCGATCGTTGAAAGAGCACTATTCATACTGGCTAATATCCCTTATTGTCATCTGTCTCCGAATATGCTTCCATTTTAACTCTGATATCACAGGGCTTATGTCATCAGATGCCATGTGAAAGGACGACACTAGACCACTTCGACCCCGTTAATCACGTCACACCCATCGAGTGTATCCTGCTATCCACAATACTCAATAACGCAATGGGAGGTATTGTGAAATGTTTCAGTAAACTAGAATCGTTCCTTGACTTTAGAGGTAAGCGATCAAAAGCCTGTAGAATTAACACAACAATTAATTTTCATCTCTTTAAGCACAATACACCTTTACGAGGTGTGTGCTTTTATATGCGGACGATTTCATGATCTCAGTGTATTTTAGAATTTACTGTTCCTCAAAGCGGCAACCGGCAACACTTGGGCTGTGAATCAAGAAATCTTGTTAAATACCTGAATTTATAGTTATTTTATGATTTATATTTCAAATCTATTTAAAGAGAACATCTTTAGAGAAGAAAATATCATACACGGATTTCAACAGACCAGTCAAGTTATTTATAAATAACTAAAAAAGTGCATGACTTTAGGCAAAACTGCACTGTGTTATTTCAAGTTCTCATTATGTATTTTATTGCACAG
The DNA here is from genome assembly GCF_022045245.1 of Lucilia cuprina. Lineage (NCBI taxonomy): Eukaryota > Metazoa > Arthropoda > Insecta > Diptera > Calliphoridae > Lucilia > Lucilia cuprina. The sequence goes on from NC_060952.1 coordinate 41,860,265, forward strand.
AGAAAACAGATTCGTTGAGATAACCAAATTTGTTTCCAATCGAATTCAGTCGGTTCTCACAACTATACCTTTATTCGATTGTAATTATTGTAAAATTCGGTTACTCTTATTGAATATATGGAGTACACAACTATTTTTGGTTATTATTCGGTAATCAGGATTGAAATTATTGGTATTTACAACTGAAATTATTATTTATTAAAGCGCAATTTGTGGATTATGCGTATTTTTAAAATATATTTCATCTTATTTAAAATATTTACAATAAAATATAAATATGTTAATTATATATATATATATATATATATATATATATAATATATATATATATATATATATATATATATATATATATAAATATATTATATATATATATATATAATATATATTATAATTTGATGATTATGAAAATTTGATGTTTATGAGCCTGGGATTTTGTTCTTCATCCTGTCTAACATGTCCAAAGGAGTACTACCTTTTCGCAACTATAAAATTAAGAAAACTAATTGAAAATAACACAAAATAGATTTTGAGATATAAAACATATTTAACATTACCTTTTATATCTGATTTTCCCGTATTTATTTATCCTCAAATGTAATTTGTCTTTTTATTAAATATAAATTCATTTTATTTTCTTTATTTTTATGTACGTCATCTAAAATTACCAACTTATTGGTTGTGAACATCGAAATTGGTTCCTTTAATTATCATTTAATTTTAAATAATTGTTTCCATTAATAATTGGTTGCAGTGCCCAATATTTTTTATTCTCTACTATTTTTCAGTTGCAACGACTAATATTTGATGTTCTGACGTTTCAATTCTAAATAAAAATCGGCTTCTTTTACTGAATTCACAAAAATAATTAATAACCGATACAATTCAGTTCAAATTACTGATAGGGAAATTGTTAACACCACAATTCGTTTATAATTATGGTTTTTTAGTACTGAATATAGAAAATTAGTTAATTTTACAGATTTTTAATAACAGCGATAGAATTTTAATTAATTTAACTAAATATTTATCATAGTTACCGATTTCCAATCGATCTTTTTTCTGTGTGTGTTTAACAATTTCTATTCGGTATAGGAGTATTAGTCCAAAATTTTGTTTCAAACTATGGAAGCAATACTTTTTACAGCAAATAAAACCCCTTTGTAGTAAACTTTTAAAAACTAAGTGTTGTCTGTTTTTTTAAACAAAAATCTTGCACAAATCGTCGACAAGTTTCGATTCCCGTATAGTTTTTATTAATAAAATAAAATCATCCAAATCATGAACCAAAATGTTTCTGTAAAATATTATAAGGATCGGTCAATAATCAATCTTACCTGTGGTATTAAGATTCTATCAAAAAATTACTTTAAGAAATATGTATAAGTCGCTTAAAAATATCAGTATAGCATCTTAATTCTACATAAACAGGTTTTTTATAAACTATCTGTTCCACTTATTATAAACATTTAAAAAATGCATAGAATAACTTCTAAAACACGAAGCATTATATTTTTAACATTGTTTTACAAAATATTAATTTAATTCATTGTTAATTATTATCATGTCTGTTCGGTAAATCGATTTTAAAACCGAATTTGGTGTTCTGCAAATCGAATTTTTATTTCAACGTAAAATACATAAAAAAATCATATTTTAAATGAAAAAGAGAATTCGTTTTTAAACGAAAAATATACTTGGATTCGATTTACAGAACAAACAGGTATAAAACAATATCGGTAAATTAAAATATTATTCAAATATTCGATTATTCGACAAAAATCCTGCAAATGCTTGTTTAATATTTTTCCAATAGTGTGTGTATTTTAATACTATGCAGTACTGTGAATTAAGGAACAAGTATACCCATGCAGATGTTTAATATAAGTATACATCATTGGTCGCGGCTTTAAAACGCGATATCCCATATTTCTATTTAATGCTATTCAAATTAAAATCACTTGCAAGTGAATTGTATTCGATCATCCATACTTTACGATTTGTTGACAATAAACAGTCGATACAAAAACTTGTAGATCACACAGACCGACAAAATGTTTAAAATGTCGAAACCCTGAGAACAAGTTAGACTCTTCTAAAGGTTCTATTAGCTTTAAAATAAAGTTTTTAGAAATGTACATTTTGTAATATATATCGTAGCTATGAGATACCATGCACACCTTTCCTGGGCACGAAATTGTGCAGCAAACTGCAAAATATATCCAAGAGTTTAACATTGAGGGACGGACAAATTTTTACCATATCAACAATATCAATGCACATCCTACTTCTGTATTAAAATGTATAAATATAAATGTGTTTCAGAAATTACAAAAAAAAATATTTTAGTTTTCAAGATCCAAAAAAGTACTCCCTAAATTTTTGTAATACTAAAATAGAACCTCCTTAATCCCTAAATGAGAAACTCAAAACATTTGTTCAGCTTACGTATGAGCAATATTCCATTGAGTTTAATTTTCTTAGCCGCTGATATAACTCATACGTCTTACCTTGTTTTAAATGGGAAGCAAATTGTAACCTTTAGTTAGAGTTATCTCCCCCACTACCCGTTTCCAAATAAAACACGAACATTCATACGCTGTTTTCTTTTTTTCTTTACATATAGTTTTTATTTTGTTTGTTGTTGTTTTTAATTTTCTTTCATTTTTTTGTTGTTGGTTAATTTCGAATTCTTCTTAATGTTATTTTTCTTTTTGTTTTACTGGATGTAATGTGTTATGTGTGTGTGTGTTGTTGTTGTTTTAGTATATTTTACATTTGTTTTGTAAGTAGTAGTAGTAGTTGTTGTTTTTAAATTTTTGTTGTTACTTCTTTCCACATTTTTTTATGTTGTTGTTGTTATTTAAACAGGAGGAATGATTTTTTTTATTTATATTTATGTTTTTTATTTTTGTTGTTTATTTTTATAATTTATTTTAGATGAAATTACATTTTTTTTTTGTGTTTGAGTGAATGATTTTTCTCTTTTGTTAGTAATCATTTACTTTGTTTTTAGTTTAGTTTGTATGTAAATTTTACTCTTTAGTTTTTATGTTTTTCTTTTTGTTTTGTTTAAGAGAGAAACTACATTTTTTTTGTTTTTAATTATTACCATATTCTTTGTTGTTGTTTTTAAGGTATTTTTTTTTTCTTTGAATAGTTTTTGTGTTTGTTAACTTATACTAAAAATTTGTTTGTTTGGTTTTTTTGGTTTTGTAAGGATTTAAATTTGTTGTGTTTTTGTTTTATTATAAATACGAAAATTAAAATTTATATTTAATATGAGAAAATATATAATGATGATTTGTTAATTTTGTTGCATTAAAAATCTCTAAATCTTTCAACGAATTTAAATGTGTAGACATCCAATCATTCTTTTTTTTGTTTTTTGTTTTGTTTCTTCTTGTAAAGAATTTAAGATGTTGTTGTTGTTTTTTGTTTATATTTTTAGAGAGAGTTGGAAATAATAAAATTCTTTGTTTCTTTAAGAATATAAAGACAATTGCACTGTAATTTGCAAAATTAAATATTGAGACTTATAAACTAATTTGGGTTTTGGGTATTCAATTTTTAGAAAATTACTTTACAATTGCCCAACAAGGAATTTTATCATTACAACGCTTTTAACGTAGATGTTGAGAACGTTAAAGCTTAAGACCAACACGGAAATAACGATTAAACATCAATACACTATGAGCCCCTTAATTCGTTAAAAGATATTAAAGATTTTTTTGGTTTCTGTTTTTTTAATGTTGTTTTTTTTTTTTTTGTTTTGTTGTATATTTGGAATTTTGAAATTAGTTTAGGTCTTGCTATTACATTTCCGTGCTAGCAATGATTTTTTTTAAATTTGTTCTTTTTTTTTAAAAAAAAGAGCACTAACAAGACATACAAAATAATTTCAAAATTTGGTTTTATTGTTTTCTCCCTTTGGTTGTTGGGAGAGCGTTATAGAGAGAGAGAAAGATAGAGAGGATTAAATTAGATTTTTTAGGTTAAAGTGAATAAATGTTTGTTTTTTTATAATGAAAAAAAAATTTAGAGGTTTTTTGTTGTTGTTAAAAGCAATTTTTAAAGTTGTTTCATTTTTTTACGAAAAATATTTTTAAAGTTGTTTTTTTTTTTAGTTCTGTTTTTTATTTTTCATTAAGATGTTTAAGTTATTTTAAGAACACAAATGTTATTTTGCAAAAACATTTGTTTAAAAAATATTTTTTTTTTTTTTTTGTTTTTAGTTTTAAAACAATTTTGAAGAAAATTATTAACAAATGCACTTTCCTTTTGCTATTAAAACTTTTCAAAACTTTTCTTGTTTCTTTAAAGAAATTTCTTTTATTCTTATATTTAATTTAGTTGGTTGTTGTCATTTTTTTATTTATAGTTTAATTAACATTCCAATTTGTTTTATACCATTTAACTTTTCTATGCATTTGTTTACAATTTTCATGCTGAAACTGTTTTTTTAAGGGTAAATCCGTGTGTTTTTTTTTTTAACTTTTTATACTTGCAGAGTTTTTGTTGTAGGTTTTTTGTTTTTCTTAATATTTTTTTTTTTAATATAATAAAAGGTACATTTTTCTTTGTTTAATGGGTTTCTTATTCAATTTCCATTTTTATTTTCTTTTGTTTTAATATAAATTCAATATTATGTTTGTCCTTTTGTTTTGGTTTTTCTAGCAATATCAAGTTTTAGGATTTTTGGTCATTTTTGGTGAGTTTTTGTTTCATACAATTTCTATAAAAAAATGTTTGAAAAATTGTTCATAAATTGAAATTTAATATAAAAATTTATTCCAATCGAACTTTAATTTTATTTTTGAACAAATTTTGAAAATGTTAATATTTTTAAATCTTTAAAGCTTTTTTTAAGATTTTCAAAATAATTTAATTTTTCCAACATTTTTTCATACAATTTGTTGTTGTTGTAGTTCTTTTTTGTTTTTTTTTTTAAATATTTTATATTAAAATTGTTATAAAAAAATAACAATATTTCAAAATAATTTTAAATATATTTATTTTTTTTTATATAAAGACCATTTTTCTTATATAAAAAATAAAACTTTATATAAACTTAATTATTTTTGTTTTGTAATATTTGGAAATTTATTTTTATTTAAGGCTTAGTTTCTTAGTTATTAGTTTAAATAAAAGAATGGAAATAAATAAATTGGAAACTGAGCCTAATTTCTTTATAACTAAATTAAGATAAAATTTTTAAAAATTATTTTACATTTGTTACAATATTTAGTTGTTGGTTTTTTTATATTTTAAAGAAAGTTTTACACTAAATCCAATCATTTTAAAGAAAATTTGAAAAAGTTTTTTTTTGAAAAAAGCAACATTTTAATAAATTTGTTATAATAGTTAAACATTTTCAAAGCTTTAATCTCAGACATGAATTTATCATTTAAACTAAGTTTTAATGTTGTTGTTTCGTTTAAATTTTGTTTGTTTAAGTTTTGACAAGTTAAACAATGTTTCATTATTTAGATTGAAAGGAATTTCAAGTTTAAACTTTAGTTAATTAATCTACAGGTACAAATATGTAAAAAGATTGTTTTAACTGTTAAGCTGCAAAAAAACTTTGACTTTTTAAAATTGTTCAGTTTATAGCTTTAAGCTTGAGATAAGTGGGAAAATTGATAGTTTAAACTGTATTATATTAATCTCAAAGCTATCATATTTTTTAAAGAATTTCTTTACTTAAGTTTAAACTTAGTTTTGTTAAACGATATTTTTTAGTTTTATAAAAAAAAAAACTACTTTTATAACAAATTTATCAAATTTAAAACCTCCTTTAACTTTCACGTATTTTTTTATTTTAAATAAAACTAACGTTTAGAGGAATTCAAATCTGTAAATTTAAAATTTGTAAAAACATCTTCTTAATGTCACAGTTATATACACAGTTAAACGTTCCATGAATTTAAGGTTAACTTAAGTTTAGTTAGAGTAATAAAGCTTAAACTAAGCCTAGTTTGTAACAACTGAAGTTAGTAAAAACTAAAGTTTATAAAACTAAAGTTTATACCAAAACTAAAGTTTATATAAAGCTTGTTTAAAGCAGATGTTGTTTAAAGTTTAAATAAACTTAAGTTTAAATACATTAAATTATAAAAGGCAATTTAAATGAATTGAATTTTAAGAAAACCATGGTCTAAATAAAAGTTTAAATAAACTTTAAGAAAATTTAAAAAAAAAACTCAAATTAAGATTTATTTAACAGTTTATTTGACCAAAGTTTACTTAAACTAAAGATCAATCAAACAAAAGTTTAACTAAACCAAAGTTTAGCTAAACTTAAATACCTTAAAATCTGGTATTAAGTTTAAATTCACTAGTTATACTTTATTACCATTCATTCGTCCACTAAACTCAATTTAATCTTATTTCCTAAACTTCAACTGTGAAACTGACATTTTCAATATTAAAAGATTGGATTTTAAAATTCAATTTAGAAATTTGCATTTTTTTTGTAATATCTACAGTTTACATTCATTTAAATAAATAACAAAAAAACATATGTTTTTTTAAATTACTTTTTTTCTTTTTCTTTTCAATTTTCGCTTTAAATTAGAGCAAATTTGAATTTAAGGTTTTAACTTATAAAACAAAAAATGTAAAATATTTAAAAATATACTAAAATGCTAAAATTATGTAGGAAATTATTAAGAAACTATATTTAAATGTATTTAAATGTTTTTAATCTAGTTTGTGTATGAGAATAATATTAAATAAATAATAAATTTTTATATAAAAAAAGAAAAAACCTTAAATCAAACGCTCACTGTACCATATTCAGAAATCGGTGTTGTTGGTAGGTATTTCTGATTCGGAATCTCCTTCGGCTGTAGTCGGTGGCAAGGCTAAAGCCATTTGTTGATTGGTTAAAGCCATAGTTGGTTCGGTGTTACGACGTTTCATTTTGTTTTTAACCTTTTTTAACATAGTGGCCTTTTTATGATGTTGTTGTTGTTTTTTTAATTTGTTGTTGTTTTTTTTTTATTATTCATATTTTTTAAAATTCAAACCGTCCGGTACAATTTTTTTTTATAAATAATAAATTTGTATTTAAATTTATTTATATGTTGTTGTTGTTATGTTGTGTATTTGTGTGTAAATTTTCATTATTTAAATTTTGTTTAATCCAGGTTGTTTTTTATTATTATTAGTTTTATTTATAAAAAAGAGAAAAAAGAAGAAAATTTTATAAAATAAAATTATAAAATGTTGTTGTTTTTTTTTTATTCGAAAAAAGATTTTATAAAAGTTTGTTAGTTTTAATTTAAGCAAATAAGAAAAATTGAAGAAGTGTGCAAAAAAATCGTAACACGTAATATTATTTAGTAAATTTAAAAAAAAAGCTAGAAATATTATTTGTTTAAGAAACTATTTAAAAATTAAATAATTTTTTAATGAAAAAACTAAAATATAGAAAATATTTCAAAATTTAAAAAAAAAATCTTTAATTTTTCAAATAAAAAATACTAAAATATATTAAAGATTTGTTAAACTTTATATAACTTGCTAAATATTGTTAAACAAAATATAAGAATTTATTTAAATTTATTATTTTATTAATTTAAAAGCCCTTCAATGTCTCTCCAAAAATTTATAAAAGAAAGATAGACTAGTCTAGAGCTAAAAAAGCTTAATTCTAAACACTTATTACAGCTTTTTTAGAGCTTAAGGAAAAAGCATTTAAAAATGCTTCAGAAAAGGCTTTTCAATAAAGTTTTATAAAAAGCTTTTAATACATAAATAGTAAAAAATGATTTTCAACAAGATCTCTAAATAATTCTTTAGAAAAAGCCCTTAAATAATGCTTTATAAAAAGCTTTTTAATAGGGTTTTAGAAAAATTTTTGTTTATATGTAAATAATAAATTTTATCAAAAAGCTTTTTAATAAGACCTTTTGAATAAATCGCTAGAAAAATTCTTTTAAAAAATGTGTTAGAAAAAGCTTTTTAATATTGTTTTAGAAAAAAATTATATTAACAATAAATTTGATGAAAAAGCTTTTTAATAATGCTTTAAAAAATGTTTAATTAAGGTTAATAATAATGCTTGCAAAAAGTTCTTTTCCATATTAATTCATAATTTATATATTTTCTAAAGCTTTTTTCTATTATAAACATTAACAAAATAAAGCTATTTTGACAAACTTCAACCAAAGAACATTATTAAAAGCTTATTTTTTAAGTAATATGCAAATTCAGTTGGAAATATTTAAAAAAATCTTTAAAGCTTTCGAATCTTAAGAAACAAATTGTTTAAGAAACAAAAGTTTAGAAATAAATTAAAAATATTTGTTTTAATTGGTAAAGATATGATTTTCAATAAAAGCTTTTCATACAACTTTAAGTTTTTTTTTCAACTTGTACATTTATAAAAAAATATAGATGTGAAACTTGGAATGAAATTACTTTTTCGTTTTATAATTAAGCTTTTGCTGAAGAATGTGAAAGACATTATTTACACTTATCAAATTTTTATTGAAACAACTAAATATAGTTATTAATTTGACTAAACTATAACATCGCCCATAACTGTTTATACAACGGCCACAGAAAGCACAGCTTAAGTTGCAATAATCATAAGATAGTAATAATAATTTAATTTTATGTTTGCAACAAACAATTTTTAGTTAAGCAAGCTGAATTTTCTATAAAAACTAAAATTTTATCGTTTAATAGAACATTCGTGTCTGAAATACTAAACTTTCTTTTTTTGCTCAGTTTTAAAAGAATAATTGTTAAAAATTAATAAAAAAATTTAGTAACATTAATTTTAATTAGAGAGTTAATTAAATAGATAATTAAAAAAATTAGTAATTAGAATAAGAAAAGCCAATTTTTATTTTGGTATTAGTGAAAAATATATAATTAATTAAAAAAACAACCAAAAAAAAAACTAAGTTCGCAAATTATAATTAAGGTGTGTGTGTCAGTGTAAAGTATAATAAGTTAAAATTTTAATTATATTTATTTAAAAAATGAACGGTGGGAATTTTGTTATTGGTTTAATTTCTTTTAACGCATTAATTGTAAAATGTATTTTGTTATAAGATTTTCAAAAGTGTTGGAAAATGTCAACATTGTTTTTGGTTTATTTATATTTTAGTTTAATTTTTTATTAGAAAATTAAAGTTTTTTTGGAAATAAACATATTTAACTATTTTTGTTGTAATTAAATTTATTATTTTTACTTAATTGTTTGTATAATTTTGTTACAGTGTTTTTTTCTTTTGTTTACATTGTCAGTTATTTAAATGCTTTAATTATATTTTTCAATTAATATTGTTAATTTGTATGCTTAGGTTTGTTCTTGCAATTTTGGTTTTTTAATTCATCAGGCAACAAATAACTGTTTTTTTCTATTATTATTTCTTTTTTTTTAATATTTCAGTGTTTGTTTTGTTAATTATACTAAATAGTGTTTTGTTCTATTAACATTTTCTCTTTAAATTAATTCTATTGCAAGTTGTTGTTGTAGTTTTAAAATAAGCCTTAAATAGACAAATAGTTTTTGTTGGTGTCTTTAGTTTTGACTATTATTTTCTCTTTTTGTGAGTGTGTTTAACAAAATAAATAAATAATTTTCTTATAAAAAACAAGAAAACAGAAAACTTGGACCGGACGGACGTGATCTCTATGTAGGATTAGAATTTTGGTTATCTTTATCTTTATCACGTTCATTAGCATTATCCGGTAATTGTTGTTGTTGTTGCTGCTGCTGTTGGGGACCCACGGCTGTGGCGTTTGTTTGTGCGGCTGCAATTTGTAAAGCCGTCGACGAAGATGAGGTAGCCGCAGCTGTTGACGACAGACTCAAGACAGCTGGTGAAATGTGTGGCTCTGTTAAACGCCGCTTACTCTTGACTTTCCTTAGCATAAGGGCCTAAATAGTACAATATAGTATTGTTTTATTTTCTTTTAGAAACATGTTCGTCATATAATTTGTTTTTGTTATTATTTTTTTGTTGAGACTCTTTAGTATTTGAATTCTTTTTTTATGTTTTGGCATTTTATTAAAGGTAGAAATTAACTATCAATTGCATTTTATTAACTATTTAAAACAAATAGTTTAGAAAAATTAACAACATTGTAAAATTTAAACACATACATACATAGTACATTTGAGTAGTTTTTTTTTTTTTTTTTTGTTAAACTGAGATGTCTTCTTAAATATTACTTAACAAATCTAACATTTCATTTTATATAAAAAATTGCGGGGAAAATGGGGATTTTTGTTTATATAACTAGACACATTGTAGATGACTTTAATAATCTACTATTGTATTCAATCTAAAAGCCGTTGTCAGTAAAGAATGTATGTATTGGTATTGTTTACCTATATGAGGATGGCAAGAAGACAATGACAGGTAGGACTTCAATTAAAAAATATCAAATCGATCTAAGTTCTAAATCACTTAAGAATGATCGTATTCGTCCCTACGCTGCATTTGAATTCTTATATGTTCTCCGTTTGACAACTTTGGTATTCACATTTCGATTCGAAGCTCCGTTTCAAAAATAACAAGATTCATACGTTTCCCCTTTTTTGTTGTAACTGAATGCGGAAACGTAATCAAAACGCTGAATAGGGGTTTAAGATCAAAATAATGGATTGGGATATAATTGAATATTAAGTATATTAGCATATTTTAACACAATAAAGTCTTTTCAATTACGTTCACTCTGATTCAGATCAGAGAACATCGGGACATACTGAGTATGCCGCAAATAAATATAGTCTTATTTATAATGACAACCTTCAAAACATAGACAGGTTTGAAAACCTTCTCCTGTTTCACTTATAAGGACGCTGGAAGAATACGGAAATAATGAAATCAACATTACATTCTCTTTCTTATCCAAATTGTTCGATATCTGAAACATTTAAAAAGGTGATGTTGCCGGGAAATGAATAGAGGAATTAGATTTTAGAAATATGTAGGTATTTAGCTATATTTTATATAAACGATCTTAAATCTACTCTAAAAACTGTACGAACAAGTGTCATTGTTTGACCCACTACATGTACAAAAAGAGAGAGTAAGGACTGGTGCTGCACTTTTTCAAAATTAGTACCCACATATAGATTATACTTATTATACTACTACAAATTAAATTAAATGTAATTTGAATGGATTTAGAAAATTTTTTATTGCGGAAGATTTTTCGCAGAGTTCGAGCGTAATTTTGGTTATAACATTAGTGACGTACAATTTCGCTCTTATTAAGATCTATAACATTTAAACATGCTACCCCTAGCACAATTTAAAAAATATTTTCAAAAACTAAATGTAAGCATATTTTACTACAGCGTTTTCACAGAGTACTAATGCAATAGGAATCGCAAGAAAGACATCTAGAACAATCGTTCTATACATGCCATCTGTATGTTGGCTTTTACCACTGTATATCCTTATGTTTCTTATCAAAATACTCTGACAATCAATCATTGTCGATTCCGATAGTATTTATCTAATTTTCATTGTATCTGGAGCATAGATCAGATTTAAGTAGTTGACTTTTAGGGATGCTGCAGTTTGTGCAGATATGACCGTGCAGAATGTTCAATGTGGTCGGAACTATGAGGTATATTGAAACCACAAATTGTTGGTGTTCAGTTAGGAATAAAGGAAGATGGTCTTATGTCAAGATATCGGCGGTGAAGTCATCATCATCATCACTAACGTGCAAAATGTTCAGTGTGGTCTAATCTATGATCTACACAGTCTAATGTTGATGTCCAATTAAGGATAAAAAATGATCCAGATATCTGATATAAATATGATCCCGCAGAATGTTCAATGTGGTCGGAACTATAAGCTACATAGCCCTAATTAAACCATATATTGTTGGTGTAAATTATGAATTAAAGAAGATGGTAATGACTTTCACTAGATATTGTGAATGCTCTTGGGCCTCATGATCGTTCCTAAATTTATCAATTTCAATTGTTAAAATATTGGTTAAAATAGTTCTTCTGCTATTTTACCCAATACCCAATAACTACATGGTATCCTCTAGTGTTCAAATAACTTTTTTAAAGTAAATTGTCGAAGTCGTGTCGAATATTTACTAAAAAAAATATAAAAGTACCTACTATCTAAAAGTATATATGAGCGGTATATGCAAGAGCCATTTCCTGAAAGCACGCGATCTCTAAATGTATCGTTAAAGGCGGCTTTACACGACCACACAAGTAATATGATATGTCAAAATGCAGAACCGCACTATGGGAACGTCTAAACGCAATATGTAATTAAACCATCACAGATTGAGAAAGCCGTGATTCACGATTGTATTTTTATGTAAACACATACAAAAAAGTGAAACAGCTGTTTCCATTTTATTTTGTTATTGTTTTATACCAATCGTGTAAACACAAAATATATAAATCAAACCACTTTTATTCCCTTTTGTGTTATGCGGATCGAATTTCACTTTACTTTTTCATTAGACTTTACGTACGTAAAGTGTGATCGTGTGAAGTGCACTTAAGAAATATTTTTAGTTTTTTCCAAATCAATTGTCAACTTAAAGTATGCAAAGGTATTATTTAAGATAAAATTCCGAGAATTCTTAATTATATCGAAACAAATTTTAATTAATAAATTAAACCTACAAAAGTGTCTAGTTATATTTGTTATTTTTTTTTTCATTTGAAAAAACATGTGAAAATATTTAAAACATTAAAATACACGTTTGCAATTTAAAAAAAATATAACATTACATCAATGTATTGAATTATTTCTGTATTGTTTTGTAAAATATTCATGTTTTCTTATTTGTTTATAGTTTTAACTAAGAGTTTATGTAAATTTGTTAACAAATTATTATTTTTTAAAAATATACATAAAACTCAATATAAAATAAATAATTTTTAATAAAAAAATTAAAAAAAAGCAAAAAAATTAAAATTTGGTCGGGTGTTGCAAAGTAGTGTTGGTTAATAAAACAAAAATAACTAAATTTAATAAAAAGCCAAACAAACTGAATTAAAAACAATACTTTTAGTTCTTTCCAATTTTTTGTTAATTTTCATTGATTGGGAAAAAAGAACATGCAAAACATGCGTTAATTGAAACAGTTTTTTTTTTTTTCAACAAAAAAAAAAAACAAAAAGAAAAAAATTTTGTAAAATATAAATGTTAGAGTAAAAATGGAAAATGACTTACCCTTAGAGCAGATTTTAAAACCACAATATCACCGGAACATTGTACCCAAGGTTCACCATCAACTTGTACAGGTAAATCAGAATGTAAATGCATTTTTATATGGCCACCCTGGAAAACAAATGTTAATAACATTTTAATTAGGAAATTATTGACAACAACTATTGTCAAAATTCACTATCGGTGTTGTATAGTTGTATCGAAGTATGTCGTAATATTGTTTTTGTTTAAAAAATTTTATTTGAACAAATTTAATAACATACAACGCTACAACAATACAACATCGATTGTGAATTGGATATATGTATACATACCTGAGCTATACGATTAGCATAACGTATGCCCGATTGTATTTGACCCAAATGTACAACACCGGTAACACCAACAATTTCCAACAAACCATCATAATGATTGGGTGGTGAAAAACGATCATCCTTATCAGGTCCCCAAGGATTAGCACCACTTCCCCAACTAAGACAACAAAGCAAAATGTCATTTCTCTTAAATAATAATTTGATTTCAAATTCAATACCCACCTTAATATATTCAATATAATAATGCCCTCACATGGCGGCAATTCGACTACTTTGCCATCGACCTCTAAACGCATTTCCTTTTGCAAATCCTTTGTACATTTACGTGTCATCATTTTACGCAGACCCATTTTCACATAAACACCCTTGTTGTGAAGACGTGAATTGAATTTAAATGGATTTTCCATGCGTGCATTGTGAAAGTCTAGACATAGATCCGCATCGAGTCCAATACCAAAGTAATTATTCATAACAAATATCTGGGTATTATCCTCATTTTTCGTACCCTCGCATTCGTCATCTGCGGCACCAGCTGTGGGCAAATATTACGAAAAAATATTATAGTTTTTAAAATTGCTATATTCTATTATTTTAGAAGAGTTTTTTTTTGTGGTTGTTAGGAGGAAAAAAATAGTATTAATTGTTAATATTATAAAAAAAAGTCTTTTACAATAGATTTTATTGTTATGAGACGGTAATTCACAAACGATTTTTTTAAAATATATATTTATTTATAATTTAAGAAAATAAAACTAAATTATTTAATTATTTATTTAATTTTTCAACTAGTCTGTGTCAGACTATAATCTGGAAACATTTTGGAAGTTCTAGAAAGGTTGATACAACCGAAATACACATTGCCTAATGGTCTAATTAACAACTAGTATCAGACCTCTTTATATAATTCGGATCTTTACTAAGTACCAATGTTCTGTAGAGAGATATTGAAATTGAGCGAATTTATAAAAAGATTCCTTTCTCTTTTATTCCCCAAATTATCGGACAATAGGAAATCATCACATCGTTTTTTATCGAGGTTCATAAATCCATTTCACAGAGTGAATTAGGCTTTATATGATCTATAAGTGGTGATAATTTTAAAACTGCGTTATATGTTAAGTTATATGATCTGTCAAAATTTTGTGTAGAAAAGTACGATGGGATCGTCTAAACTCAATATGTAATAAAAAAGCTGTTTTTATATTACTTTGATATAATTTTATACCAATCGTGTTAACACGATTGTATCATACGACTTATTCAGGTTTTTGTCATACGCATGGAATTTCATTTTATTTTTTCATTAAACTTTACGTAAGTAAAGTGTGATCGTCTAAAGAGCTCTTTACTTATCCTCATAAGTTCGGAGTCTCAATATCGAGTAAATTTCAATTGTAAAAACTCTTAAGTTTAAGAGATGCTCATTCAAAAGATCGTCTAAAGAAGCCTTCACTCTCTTTCTCCCTCTTAAACTCATCCATAAACATGACAATTGGATTTTGCTTTAGGACAAATTGAGTCAATAATTATCCAAAATATTATTAACTATTATATCATCATTGTTCTCTTAAGGGCACTTCACATGATCACACTTTACGTACGTAAAGTAAAATGAAATTCTATCCGAATAACAAAAAAGAGTATAAAGTCGTATGATTAATATTTTTTTTGTCTTTAGACGATTGGTATAAAACAATATCAAAGTAAGATGGAAACAGCTGTTTCACTTCTTTTGTATGTGTTTACATAAAAATACATCCCTGATCTAATACGACCTGCTTATTTTTTTGAATCATTTCAAAAAATGAAGAGAGCTATACGACTGTAAAATTTTCCATCGGTATTCTCTCTCATATTGCGTTTAAACGATCCCATCCGTACTCTCCTACACAAAATTTTGATAGATCATATTTTTAGATCATATTGGTAACCGAATGACAAATGAACTCCAAGTGGTCTTTCACTTTCCCCCTGGCTTATCCCTGTAGCTGTAGTATCAAGTAAATTTAATTCGTAAAATATTTTAAGATTATGAGATGTTCATTCAAAGAAATCTTCATTATCTTTCGTCCATTTAAAGTCATCCATTTCCACAACAATTGGATATTGCTTCGATAGACATTGGACTACTATATCATGATTGTTCCTTTAGAAAAAATTGGTAACTTGGTTGCTGCTCTCTTGAGAACACTAAAAGCCTTTGATTTGTGCCTATTCAATTATATTGTTGGTGTGTGAATCTCCAACTTTATATATTAAAGTGGATTCCCTAAGGTCCAATTTCGAAGTGAAAAATTAGATTTATATCTTACTATCAAGTACATATGATACAAACACTTCTTCCATACTATAATCAACATTATTTCAATAACGGATCTAATCAAATTTGGAATGATAAGTTTCTCTTGTGCTTAGAAGATTCACAAAATAATAATTCAAATGGACTAGACAATTGGTGTTTTATATTTCAAGCGTAAAATCGTCTGTGAATTAATATTTTTTTGTTATTGTAATTACAGTGAATTAAATGAATGGTTTTGTTAAATTTCTTTTTAATAAAAATATACTGTGACATGCAATATGTTTAAAGATTTTCAAAAATATATCTTTAAATCGATTGTAGAAAGAAATTTGCAAACAGACGGACAGTGTTAGATTAGAGCTTAAAACTATATACAGGACAATTTGATTTACAAAGAAATCAAATGTAAATTGTATAAACAGCTGATTATTTATTTTCTGTAATAAAAATCAGCTGCTTTTGTTATAATTTAAACTAATATTTTAATTGTTTTCTAATTAAAATTATCAAATAATAAATAAAAATACATGCAAAAATGTTGAAAGCAAAACATCTATGATCACATCAAAACTAGCAGCATAACCATCCATTATATTGTTTTATTTAGACCAATTACCGGTTTTATATTCTTAAAATATGTAGTATTTTTTTTAAATTTAGTTTTAGTTACAACATCAATTATTTTTTTAAGAAAAACATTTAAAAGATTTGTTGATTTGTACATGGATTTAAGACAACAAAAAAGATTATTCAAAGGAATTAAATATTTTGGGAAAAGTTTGGTTTTAGAATTTCGGTTACATGACGAGACGAAGACGACAGGAAGTTGTTAAAAAAAAACGAGAGCACAAATTTTATGCAAACTAAAAGGGAAATGTAAGTTTTTGTTTAAACTAGCATTTACCGTTTTAGTTTGAATAAAATTTGGCACTTATTTTTATTATTGGTTTTTTGGTTTAGAACACAAAAAGAATAACATTTAAATGAAAGTAAAATCCATATATAGAAAAAAATATAGGAAAGTATACAAAAAAAGTTTGTTGTTTTTTTTTTCAGAAAAGAGAAAATTTTGAGTAATCAAAAGACCTGATTTATCACTCGATGTAATGGCCGGTTCTTGATGATGCTGATCTGTTTGTTGCGATAGATGTGCTTGATGAGCCTTCTTCTTCTTACCGGTTGTATTGGTCGTAACCTTCATGGTTTGTTCCTCGGGTTTCTCTTCAGGATGGAATACCACGGTCCAACGATCTAAACGTATATCCTCAGCATCAATAACTTCACGCAAATAGCTAAGAGGATCCTGATCGCCAGTATAGCCAGTACCCCAGCAGAGAACACGAGCCAAATCGTTACCTTTTAGACGGAAAAATCAATCAATCATTTATATTTAAGAAATTTGTTTAGGGTATTAAAAGGAAGAAAACTCACCTGTTCCCAGCGGTAAAATAGCACAAGGTGGACTAGAACACTCTGAATCTTGACCCACATTGTCAAGACACTGCAACACCCAACCTACGGTACCATCACCACCACACACCAAGATTTTATAATGAGGAATATGACGAAATACGTATAAACTAAAAGAAAAAGTTTGTATTGATTTCTATTCTAATTTTTAAACCTGTTTTTTTCATTTACCCAGGTAATGGTCCACCATTTTCTAAATTAAATACTTGAAATGGATTTAGTAGTTTTCTAAAGTTCGATATCAATTCCAAACCCTGACAGCCACCAGATTTAACATTTACAAATACTAACAAAGGATTGATATCGGCCGGTACCATGCTGGGTTCAATATTTGGCAATAGCATTACCAACAAATCTTTACCATCCCAACGTACTTCACGTAATATATAAAAAGCTCTTACCTATAAATAAATTACAGGATATATAAATATGTATCTTTTAAAAAAAGTTAATTTAACATTTCTGCATACCGCTTTCTGGGCATCTTCATAGGTCAAGACAACCGAACCGTATTCATAATAGATTGGACCAATACTAGTAAATTTACTATCCTCATTTAAATATTTATTAAGGAAATCTTCATATTTGCGCTGAGACTTGCCCGGATCTAGATTGCCCACGAATAAAGCAATATTGGGACCATGAGGATCTTGACTATGCTGCATATAGAAACGCATCAATTCCATTTGACGTATAGAGTCTTTGCCCATTTGTTTCATAATATTCAAAGGACGTTCAGTTATAGATAAAATGCGTTCGGTAACACCACTATCTAATAATACTTGGGAACATCTGTGTAGGAGAAACAAATTTGTATAATATATCTTCTTATTTAAAAATAATCACAAAACAAACCTGTAGTCATCGATTTGATTTTCGGCTAAACCAAAACGATCGAGAGCATCACGTATCAAATCCTTAATAGTGGTCGTAGTATCGACAGGAACACTAACATAAGGCTCTTCTACAGAGCATTGCAATTTGCCAGGATAAACGCGTACAAAGCCATTATCTCTATCATGAAACCTTAGAAATATAGCTGGTCGTTTACCTTCCAAATGATTTAAGCTTAATACAGGATTGGGATCTTGCAATGGTGCATCTTCCATACCAGCTGGTGCATACAAATCGGTTAAATAAAATGCCTGAAAAAGAAAATAATTAAATATTGGTTTTTGAAATCGTAAAAATGAATTCTGCTTTAACACTGCAATGTTCTTTCCGATATATTCTCTTCTCTTGATGTACTAATATTTTCTCTTTCGCCATATTACAATAATGAGAAGCTTATGATATTTGTTTATGTTATTTTACATTTTTATTTCATTCTTTCTTTGAATTCAATATCTTCATATGGCAAGAGAGAGAAAAAAATTCTATACCAATGGAAATGTTACAATGTTTTAATAATTGTACACCAATTCGGTAGGTAAACTTATAAATTAAATGTTTTTTTAATAAACATGTTCAACTTACACTTGGATCACGTGATATATGAAATGCTCTTAGTGCTGTCGTTAGCAATTGTTCCAAAGTGTATGTACGAGGTACTACAATGACACGATATAGTTGACGTCTAAATGAATTATTGCCATCGAATACTTTAATGGCTTCTAAAAATGTAAACAAATACATAATAATTATTATTTAATTAAAACACTTCGAAATTAAAAAAATTAAATATTTACCTATATCCTTTTCTTCACGTTCTTTCTCTTTCTTCTCTTTTTCTTTGTCGGATTTATCCGATTTGTGACCTAATTGTGAGTCGGGTCTATGATGCGATGAGGAACCACCACTACTGCAGCCAGCTGCACTACCGCCTGGCACAACAGCCATTGCCTCAATTCTATCCACAGATTCTTCATCTTTAAAACGAGGCGTATCACCACTGCTAAACTCTTCCGATATACTCCGAGCTGGATGAAAATATTGAGAGATTTTTTTCAACTATTAGTTTAATGAACATAAAGATTAAAATAAGCTGTTAAAAGGCAGTTAACGTCATACGTATTATATGTACGTTTTAGCTACATAATACCAATTTTTAAGTATAGTTTAGCATAAAAATCATTCACTTGTTAAATTTATTTTGAAAGAAAAATTAATAGAACTACAAAAGGAAAGCATGTCTTAAATTCCTACTCATGTGGAGATCGGTTAGCTTGGAATCTGGATAACTATAAAATATCTAATACGAGAACATATGTTTTGCCCATTTACTTAATGTCAGAAATATCCTAACTTCGACAAACTTCTGTAATACAACACTGCCTACACAGTGGCATAGCAAATAAAAAAATATAGAAAGAAATCTGTATTTTCTAAACAGCTAATCCGACATGTAAACATGTTGGAATCTGAATAACTATAAAATATCTAATACGAGAACATATGTATTGCTCATTTACTTATTGTCAGAAATATCCTAACTTCGACAAAATTCTGCAATACAACACTGCCTACACAGTGGCATAGAAAATAAAAAAATATAGAAAGAAATATGTATTTTCTAAACAGTTAATCCGACGTGTAAACATGTTTAAAGTAGAACTGCTTTTGAGTTAAAGTTTATAATTAGGTTCTCATGGACCCATTAGGGTCGAGGTTATAGACACTCAAAGAAGAACACATAGTACATCATTCTTACTTAAATTTGAAAGAATTTTTAAGGAACAATGTACGCTCTCCTGTGTTATGGAAACATAGTTAATCAAGAACCATCAATGAACCATCGAAAAAGTTCTAAGGAATGAAACAGGCAAGACATTGTACGCAGAAACGATAGAACACTAAATTGAATATTATTTTTAGATCGGAATAAGTTTAAAGAACTAGTCTGACAGAACTTATATATACCTCGTTGGGGTGTATAATTTTCAATAGAAGTCAAATATATATTACCAGAATTTTAAACTATAAAGTGGAAAGCTAAAGTTGCACACATATATTGCCTTAAATTTATCCTGTTCACTGAATGTTTATAAGACATATTGTAGTCCTATTGTCTAATAGAAAGTCTACGAACAGGAAAGATATCAATCATGTGACAGATTCAGCTGTGGTTCATTCGGTTTGATGCAGCTGTTGCAATGTTGACAATCTTTGTCCGAATAGGAGTCCGGTCATTCCGAAGCGAAGATCCAATTGTCGTTGAGACATAAATTTTAAACTTAATCGAAAAAGGTGACGCAAAGACATGTTCGGATATCATCCGTAAATAAAGTAAATGTTACTAATTTTAAAGACTAATTTAATGGATATATCTGGAACCGCAACATATATGTTAGAAAATTTTGAAATAATCACTATGAAATCTTAAAATATTGTTTTCATAATTTTAGACTTAATTCGTAAAAACACCTTTCACTTCTAAAGATTTTCCTTTATACTCACAAATATTCATAAATCCTAATCAAACCTAGGGCCAATTAGAAACAAACATATCTAAGAGACACATATTCTTTAAGACTTATTAAGCTTTCTCTCAAATCAATTTGTTAGCCGCAAACCACATATAATTACAACAACAGTAAAAATAAGTTTTTTAGGTTAGAAAATTTACAATAAACATGCATAATGAAGGTTAAATTTGGTAGTTAAATGATAATGGATTAAGTTTTCTTTTGAAATGATTAGTGTCAAATGATAGACCTAAAAGCTGATACTGAATGTTAGTAAGTGAGACAATTTTATGAGTGTAATTTTCATTAGGAACCTCTCTTTCTCTCTTTCCTAGACACCTTTAATGGTAGGAATGAGTTAGAAAACAGTGTGCCAATACAAAAAAAAAAAAACGTTTTCATAACAGTTTAATGAATGATTAATTGCTGGTTAATTTTGTAAAAAAAATATTAAAAAACAAAATCTTAAAAAATAATCAAATAAATAAAAACATAAAACGGTTAGAAATATAAAGAAATATAATTATGATAAAGTATATAAAATATAAAACAATTCCAATTAAACAAAAAAAATGCGGTTAATTTTTAAGATATACCATATTGGTAAATCAGTTTTACAAAAACAAAAAATAACTTTTCAAAGGTATAGTTTTTAAGTTATGCAAGTTAAATCACCTCTGCGTTTATGATAGCGCGGTTTACGCCAACCCAATGACAAACGACGCATACGTTTTAGTAATTTGCCAAAGACATGCTCATTATCACTGAGACGTGAACGACTACGTGAACTGGTAGCATCACTTATATCACCGCCAGCATCATCACTATGGCCATACATTGTATGACGATGTGGTCTTAAACGATTGTCCAAAAATTGCGAATACTCTTTCAACACCTCCCTATCCTCATCGTCGTCGTCATAGTCATCGGCATTAACGAGATCATCACTACGCCTTTGGCGTCTGCATTTGTAGGTATCGTAGTTATCGTCATAAGGCTGAAAATTGCCATCCTCATCTTGTATGGTAATTTCAATATTCTGATACATAGTATCAAGACTATAGTTGCTATGGATATTTTTATTTTCGGACTTTCCGGCATTGGAACGTTTCGAACGACGCCGTTGAAAGAAACGGGCATATTTTTTGTGACGCGGACTGGGTGAGTGTGATTTAACACCAGGCTCTTGAAACGATTTACTGCGACCTACCGGCGACAGTTGAGCCGGTAGTGAGGAAAGCGTTTTTCCCGAGGTTGGTGGTGGTATGGGTGAAGCTGAAGAACAATCACTTGAATTAGGTGAGCTTACAGAACCACCTGTAGAGTGTCCTTTTGGAGGGCAGAGTATAGGTTTTGTGGCCTTTGTTATAGCTCCAGTCTTTTGTGAGGTCAGTTTTCCAGCAGCACCTGCACTACTACTACTATGCACACCTAAGGCAGTGTTAACTGTCATCGAATGATTACGCTTCTTTGGCAACGGCATCCCCGATGACAATTTCAAGTTGTGTGCATTTTTACTTCTATCTATGCTACTACGATTGTCTATAGATGTATTGCTATTACTACTATTATAACTTAAATTACTTATAAGATTCATGCTTGAATCAATATCATCGGTTGTGGTCAATTCCCCGCCAGTATCAGAAGTTTCATAGAAACCCTCATGTGGCGCCGTTTCGCCCTCAACATCACCATGATAGTCGCAATCACTACCAACGCCATGGCCTTCTGCTGCCGCTCGTTCACTTGGACCCTGTAGTTTAGCACCAGCTGCCCTTTTCTTCAGTGCCACATCACAGTGATCATAGTCATCGCTAATATCACCGCCACTTACATCACAAACACCCACATCCTCGTCCTCGTCATCAGTATTGGAGGAGAGATGTTTTCGCCTTCCATGATATGGTATCTTACGTACTATATTCGTATAAAATAAATGCAAAGACGACGAAGCAGAGGGAGATTTTGTAATATTTTTAGTATTTTGGCACTTTTTATTGTGTGTAGAGTATGTAGTATTTGTGGTCTGTGTTAATTGTAAAGCACTATCATCATTCGCATCCAATTCTGTTATATCATCTATATTATTTTGATTTTTTTGCTCTTCGCCTTCTCCGGCCTGCTCATTTGCTTCATCGCACTCCATATCATCGTCATTAATTTTATCTAAACCTTTTTCCATTACATACGCCACCGCTGCCAGTGTCGAAGAGGTCATATCGCCCGCTATCATTGTCGGTATGGGTGAGGGTGCATACGAAGAGGGTGAAGATGAAAGAAAAAAATTTTGTTTTGATTGTTCTAAACGTTGTCTTTGTAATAATAAAATTTCTCTTAAACTTAATTCGGGTGTACTATCGGCTCGTTTTCTGTCGTCAATAATACGCTGATTGTCATCTATTAAATCAGCAATTTCAATATTTTCGAATTCATCAGCTAGATATTTCAAAAGGAAGTTTTTTTGGTTTGTTTTTTTTTTTTTTTTTTGCAAAAAGCAAAACAATCGGAAAGAGGTTAAATAAAAAAGAGGAAAAATAAAAAAATTAAAAATAAAAAATTATTTTAAAGAAATCAAAAGCAATTTAAACTAAAAGATAGATATATCGAAAAAATAACAACAAAAATATATACATATGTTTTAAAAACTTTGCAGATTCTGAAAAGTATGGAAATAAATATTGGACAACCTAAGATATTTATTTAATTTGGATACCAAAGCCAGTTCTAGTTTAGTTCCATTAAAGTTCTAAATCAGTTCTGGTTCATTTCTAGTTAAGATTTAGTTCAGTTTTAGAAGTTCAGTTCTAGTTCAGTTCTAGTTCAGTTCTAGTTCAGTCCTAGTTCAGTTTTAGTTCAGTTCTAGTTCAGTTCTAGTTCAGTTCTAGTTCAGTTCTAGTTCAGTTCTAGTTCAGTTCCAGTTCAGTTCTAGTTCAGTTCTAGTTCAGTTATAGTTCAGTTCTAGTTATGTTCTAGTTCAGTTCTAGATCAGTTCTAGTTCAGTTCTAATTCGGTTTTAGTTATGTTCTGTTTCAGTTCTTTCCCAGTTCTTGTTCAGTTCTAGTTACTTACCTATGCAATGTACGGATGGTGTTTCATCTAAGCGTTTGCGACATACTGTACAAAATTTCTTCTTGTGAGTTGTTGGTTCAGACCAACAATGCGCAACAGGATTCTGCAAATAATTATTCAAAGCAATTTTATTGTTTTGTTATTGTTTAAAAAAATAAAGAAATTAGAATAATTACCTTAATAATACATGGTGCAATGCCAGAACAAGGAGTTACAACATTTGTGACACATCTTTCGTGTATTATAAAATTGCATACTGAAAATAAACAAATAAATACAATTAATTAGTAAATTTTTTTTAGAAAAACATATATATTCTAATATTTTGTTCAAACTTATAAATTATGTCTACTAATGGACTGGTTATAAAAGTAGGTCATAGTGAATGAAATGGGCGTGGCACTTTATTATTTTAAGCATATTTAAGCCAATGTGTGACCTACTTAACACATCAAAATAAATATAAATTTTTAATTAGATTTTTTATTTTATTTAATAGCGGTGATGCTAGCCTATTTTAAATAATAATTATATTATTATAAATGCGTCTATTTTTATACATAAATAGTAATATTTATGTCATTGCTAGCAATCTATCTCTGTATATATTTATATGTAAATTTATATACATACATATATGTGTGTGTATAATAAATGTCCTTAAATGAAAAGCTTGTATTTTTCCTTCGTTTTTTTTTAATTCTAAAAATAAATTTTTTATAAAAGAGAAGAAGCGGAAGTACCCAAGCATTGTTCAAAATATCTATTAAACGTGTGTATCTCAAAATACAAGTATTTCTTACCTACGATTTTGTTATGACAAACAGAATGCAGATACAACTTAAAAAATAATAAACTTGAACACATAAAAAATCGATTACGATAAATATGTACTTAAATCATTTTAAAATGTGTCACCAAGTGTTTTACGTTTATAATTTTAAAGAGGACACTAACAAGGAATTTCAAAATTATACACAATTTATACAAATACAAAAATATTATTTTTTTCTAAAACTGAAGCTAAAAATTAGAGAATTGTGTTTAATACCCATGATACCTTTAAAACAAGTTTATTATACTATACAATTTTCAATCGAATTTTAAAAATTTCCAAATCGGTACAACTTTTATATATAGAAATGACTTATATTTAATTCATTTATATTTCTGTTTTAGATCCATTTTAGTCCTTCTTAAATTGTAGTTCGATGTTTGTTTATTTATAGTTCAGAGTTTATTCTGTTCTAGGTTAGTTATTGTTTAGTGCTAGGTTAGTTATAGTCAAGTTCCAATTCAGTTCTAGTTCAGTTCTAGTTTAGTTCTAGTTCAGTTTTAGTTCAGATCTAGTTCAGTTCTAGTTCAGTTCTAGTTCAATTCTAGTTCAGTGTTAGGTTAGTTATAGTCAAGTTCCAGTTCAGTTCTAGTTCAGTTCTAGTTCTAGTTCTAGTTCAGTTCTAGTTCAATTCTAGTTCTAATTCAGTTCTAGTTCAGTTCTAGTTCAGTTCTAGTTCAGTTCTAGTTCAGTTCTAGTTCAGTTCTAGTTCAGTTCTAGTTCAGTTCTAGTTCAGTTCTAGTTCAGTTCTAGTTCAGTTCTAGTTCAGTTCTAGTTCAGTTCTAGTTCAGTTCTAGTTCAGTTCTAGTTCAGTTCTAGTTCAGTTCTAGTTCAGTTCTAGTTCAGTTCTAGTTCAGTTCTAGTTCAGTTCTAGTTTAAATTCTAGTTCAAATTCTATTTCAAATTCTAGTTCAGTTCTAGTTCATAAAACATGGACTTAATGGCAGTTCCAATGTTTAAAAGTAAAAAATTATGAACGATGATTTCCAATGTCATTTGTTCACAAAATTAAACTTTTGAAAATTATAAGTTGGAAATGGTTTCAAATGTTTTACCACATTTGGACATTTTAATATTCACATGTGTATCATCATAGTGGCAAATAAAAACGATTTAGAAAATACTTATGATAATAATGATGACAAAAGAAAAAATATTTGAAAATAATGAGATAAAATAATAAAAAAATGCACCCAAAATGTAATAAGCCAAAGAATTAAAAAACCACTCAAGCAGCCAAATAACTAAAGCTGAAGCTAACAGTTCATGTGTGTGATTCCCAGTCGTAGCTGTAGCAAAATTTATATATGTATGTATATACAACTAATTGTTGCAACAATCTGTTTTTAGTATATAGAGGAGCTACTCAATTCAGGAGAAAAACGACTGTTTAAAATGTGTGAGAAAAAATTGAGGTTGCAGAAGAGGTGGGAAATATAAAAATACAACGTTTTGCTAACATGAATGAGTTCATTCGTGACGTCAGTAGAAAACTCGAAAACGTCAGGTCAGCGGCCTAGTTTTTTTTTTCACTTTTTAACATTTGCGAGGAAAAATATAACATAAATATATACATCTAGATAAAAAGATATATGTATTACAATTTATATTAAAAAAGCCATTTTATTATTCTACCTTTTTTTTTTGGAAAATAAAAACTGAAGTGCAATTTTTGAATAATTTATGTGCATATATATATAAGTACATATGTAAGTTTGTATATGTATGTATTTATGCTTACATATGCATATTTAAATGTACGAAAGAAAAATATTTGACATGTTATAAAACTATTTATGTAAAACTAATCGTATTTATTTATGCTTGGACCAATATGATCGAGGTTATAGAATGGCATATATGTTGGTGAAACTATCAAATAGCCTATAGTCGAGAATATAGTACAGTATATAATCTGAATCTGAGATCATCTAAGATCAAACGTTTTTAAACTCAATCCTAATAAATAGTCATATATATGTATTTACGAAGCTGTTTTGTTCTGTATGTATCTGTGTATATTTATTACTAAATGTGCTAACGTCAGCTTAATGCAGAACATGCTGTTGCATGCTTAATGGAAAGTTTTTCATTATTATTTGTCCAAATGACAAATACCGCAGTTTGGTCAAAAATTTAATAATAATTTTTTTGCACATCAGCATAATAATTTTTTGTCAATTCGAATAATTCAAATAAGACCCTGAACCCTTGAAAATGGTATTTAATAGCCATACTGACGTATTACCCAACAGTTTAAAAAGTGATCATTGTATCCGTCATTGTATCATTACTAATTACTTAGATGATATTAATTTAATCAACTGACTACATAACATATCAAATTTATTAATCTATTGGGTCAGTTACCACTTCCGTGTTCCCTAGTAATCTAACGTGTAGTCATTTTGTTGCATTAAATTTTAATTTAAATTTAAACTACATTTTTTCTAGTACAATAAAATAATTTTCTATAACTATTATTTGCACAAATCATTATTATCGTCATTGTCTGCATCAATAATTTCTACAACAATAGCATCATCAATGCAACTAAAAACGTCATTATTTTTATCATCAACATCGTCAGCAGTAGCTGCTGCTGCCCTAACTGCTAATATGTATAACGAACGTTCCACTTAAGTTGTCTGACATTTTAAGTATTTTAATAACAATAACTTTTGTTCTACAAGATGACGAAAAAGTTAAAATTACTTAATGAAACGTAAAGATGCTAACAAAAAGGTTAATAAGATGAAATAATGATATTATATTTTAAGAATATGGTTATAAATGCATATCTATGCTTTTTTCAGTTTTTTGTAAAATTTAGTTGATGTAGGTTTTTGTATTTACACTTTCTAACAAAATTACAAAAAAAAAAAACATAAATAAATAAAATTAGTGTCATCCTATTATTTATGCAAAAAAGCTCAGACTGACTTATTTTTACAACTACTGAGTTCCGAGAATTTATAAATTTGTTTTTAAATATCGAAGTAAGTAAATAAATATAACAGTATGGATTTCGTATTTTTCAATTTAATTCACTTCAATTCACTTGTAGAGCAAAATTTCATTAAGCAACGTTCACACCTATCGACATTATTTTCAATTATAAAAATCATGCTGAATAAAAAATAATTTTACAAAATATAGTGTTTATGTCATTTTCGGCAAATATTTGATAGATGTGAACATACCTTTAGTAAGAGTAGGAATACAAACTCTCAGTTTCAAGAGAAAATGCTAATTAAATAGAGTAGAGTGCTTAATTGCAATTGGAACCGCTGTCGACAAATCACACAAAAAGGTCGCTCGATCCTTTTTTATTTAGAATTAAAATTAAGTGACTGTCGATAGACCACATTTTCAAAGCAAAATGATGTTTTGTAAAAAAAATTTTATGAAATATTAAGAAATGATTAAAAAATTATTCTGAATAAAATTCGGGAACAGACACAATATTTTTCTAGTTTTATTTAAATTTATTTCATTTAATATCTTCCCAGAATAATAACACATGCCGAAAAATGCGCATTATAACAACCCCGTCTTTGCAATTTTGCAAGTTTTATAGTAAAATATTCTGAACATATGGCAACGCTACAATATAAAAATAAGAGAATAATAAGACGATCGCCAAAGATCGCAATAAAAGTAAAATAGAATCTTTCTCAACCACAAAGTCGGCAACCACAAGACGATATTTTGCTTTCCATACAAAATGTATGAAAACTCATTGTCGACAGCGTTAGTGGTTCCAATTGTAATTAATCTGTAAGATTGAGGATTTATTATTTGTTTTTGTAATAAATAGTTTATTTTGTCGTCTTCTTCTTTGGCATTCACAGAAAAATATTAACCTCATGATGTTTGTTCATAGGAAGTACATATCAATGTCATCACAACTTCAGATGTAAAATTGAGAAAAACTCTAAAAAATTCAATATAAAAAATAACAGTTTCCGCAGTTTTATTCCTCATTTCAGATATAATGATATTTTGCCATATTTTTTGTACTTGTGAGTCCTCTTTTTGCTTTTAAAAGAAATTTTGTAAATTTGTGTAATTATTTTAAATTTTTTACATTAAAATATTGTCAAAGCAATATTATAGAATAAATACCAGGCCAGAATAAAATCAGAACTATGGAGAATGTTAGTAAGCAGGTTATAGCTTATATTATTAGACAGGGCTATAAAAGGGGATTATAAAGGTCAGACTAAGGCTAGACTATATGCAGACCCAAGACCAGGCTATACATAAGTCAAGACAAAAGACCAGATTATGGTCTAAACTATAGACCACACTAAGTCAAATGACTGTAGATTATAGTTTAAGATTATAGTTTAAGTCTTAATTATAATCAGGTCTTCCTAAAGGGAATTTTTTATACTCATTTTCAGACCTTATATGGGAGGTATGGTCAATTGTAGGACGATTTTGGCTCGTGAGGGACTTAATTATGTCAAATTTTATTGCTATATTCGTATTGGCGTATTGTATGGGTGGTAGGGTCAATTATGGACCAATCCTTACTAAATTTGGTAAATAGACAAAACTTACGTACGTGAATTTCGTCACTATATTCATATTTATGGTCCGATTCTAAAAAAGTTTTGGTAGAAAGATTTCGGCTGATATGAAACTTATTTATATCGAATTTCATCGCTAAACTCGTACTTTTAAAAAACAGTTATGAACATTTATTTATTTTTTTTTTTTTTTGAAGTTACACTTTTATGGGGGCTATCCGAAAATGTAGACCGATATGGTTATTCCCTATTAACAACAAACCTTATCAATACAGAATATTTCAACTGTCTAGCTCCTCCCCTGTGGTCTCTATCGCAAGTTCAACAGACAGACGGATGTAGACCCAGAACATATATACTTTCGATGTGTTACAAACGGAATGACAAAATCGTTTTTGATGGTAACAAAATAAGACAAAATTAAAAAAAAATGAAGTATAGTTTTGTAATATTTTGTCTCTACTGGACGTATGAAGTATTTCATTTTTTAAATGAATTAAATATCAATCATTCGTCCAGTAGTTATAAATATAGTTTTTATGACTGTTCAATAAATTTTACTAATTTTCACGAATTGTTTTTGTATTTCAATACAAATTTCGAATATTTTTGGAGAAATTACTTTTTGTTTTTATTACTGATATAAAAATGAAAATTTGACTGGATTCTTATAACATTAGACAGGCGTGTTTTATATCAAAAGAAAGGAAATTGTATTTTGTTTTGGATAATATGTTATATAAATAAGTTAAAAACTAAAAAATTGACAAGGTTAAAACTTTGAACTTAATTTTGTTATAATTTGTTTAATCTTATATAAACTTATATATTTACAATATTTTTTAATATTGTTGTTCTTTGTGTTTATAAGTTTGTATGCCTATGCTTTTTTTGTTTAAATGTCAATGAATTGCTAGGTCATCCATTTTTTATTATCCTACAAAAACCAGCAATAAAAATAATAATAATACAAAATACAAAACAACTACATTATTTTACAAAATAAACACAACACAACTTCTTGTCTAGATTATATCCACGAACAGTGTTGCCAGCAAAATTTTAATAAAAAATTTCTAAAGCTCCAACAAATCCTGTTGCTAATATTTTTCTAATATTCAATTGATATTTAAAACTATATTTTAAACAATTTAAAATATGTATATTCAATATAATATAGAAAAACATTTTAATTCAAGTGTTTCTTTCCATTTGTCAACACTGGTCTTCAACAAACAAAAAAATTACATATTAACACACACAAAGTACTAGGATACCACACCTGTTTATAGAAATTTCCAAACAGTATTTCCACTTTTTCTCTATTCTATACATATTTTTATTATGCAAATTCTTTTTTTATATATATATTTTTTGTAATTTTTAAACATAAAATCATGTCATTGTTTTGTTATAAACTTATAAGTGAGTCTGTGTGTATGCGAATTTAAATGCATGTATGTAAATATGTGTTTATGCGTTTATTCTATTTTTAGTTTAGTTGACATTTTGTTCTACCTAGTAACACCTATTATTATAAAACACAATAATAAATAGACTCACATACATACTTACAACAAACAAACTCTCTTTTACATACTAAATATTAGCAGAAAAAAAATATGAATAATGTTAAATTTAATTTTAAATTCACATTGACAATATTTCATTGTTATGAACTATAATAAAAAAACCAAATATTTAGCAAAAAGGGAGAATTTTTAGATCTTTTGTTTTGGTTACATTGTTACAAAAATTGAATTTTATAACAGTTTGCTCATATGGTACTAAACATGGTCTTTCATGTTTTATTAAATTTTGAAAACTCTACAGCGTATGAAATATTATGATTTTTGTTCAACCAGCCACTCTCGGGCCTGTTGTGAGCTCTTTTTCTTAAAAAAAATTTGTTTACTGAATGTATTATTTTTCAATGTTTAGTTTTCTGGACGTATTTCCTAAGAATCGGAATAACATCACTTCCAAGATGCTTAGATGCAATTTCGACGAATGTCTCACAATGGCAAAGAAAGTGTTCCAGAGTTTCACTGTCCTCTCTACTTTCGACTTGATCAGCACTTTGCATAGATGTAATCCTGTGTGTTAACTCAGAATACGTACCATCATACTAATTTCAGACTTGCCCATTTTGAGAAGATTTTTCGTGTTACTCTTATTAAGGTCACTTTTTCTAATATATTGTCTACTCTATAGTCTAGTTTATAGTCTAGTCTATAGTCTAGTCTATGGTCTAGTTTATAGTCTAGTCTATAGTCTAGTCTATAGTCTAGTCTATAGTCTAGCCTATAGTCTAGTCTATAGTCTAGCCTGTAGTCTAGTCTATAGCCTAGTCTATAGTCTAGTCTATAGTCTAGTCTATAGTCTAGTCCATAGTCTAGTCCATAGTCTAGTCTATAGTATAGTCTATAGTCTAGTCATTAGTCTAGTCTATAGTCTAGTCTATAGTCTAGTCTATAGTCTAGTCTATAGTCTATAGTCTAGTCTATAGTCTAGTCTATAGTCTAGTCTATAGTCTAGTCTATAGTCTAGTCTATAGTCTAGTCTATAGTCTAGTCTATAGTCTAGTCTATAGTCTAGTCTATAGTCTAGTCTATAGTCTAGTATTTAGTCTAATCAATTGTCCAATCTATAGTTTAGTCTATAGTGTAGTTTATAGTCTACACTAATATATATAATTACGTAGAAATTTCTAACAGTAGTCATTTTTTATATTATATAAAAATATATTTTAATTTTAATTATTTACATAATTTTTAAAGTGTCCTAGAATATGCGATAAAAAAATAATGTTTATAAAAGCAGAATACGCACAATAAACACATATATGTAGGTATTTATAACACTCATGTATTGGCGTAATTTTTTTTTACGTACAACCAAACCACAGAAGTCAAGTCAGTTTCTAGTCGAAATGGTTTCACTTAATATTGCTATTTTTTAATATATATAAATTTTTTTAATTCGAAAAATTAAAACCCTTTCTCCTCCTCTCGACATGACAAATTTTTGTGGACCAACGAAAATTTTGACGATAAGACACATTTATCAAATAAAAAAAAAAAAAAAAAAAAAAAAAAAAAAAAAAAAAAAAAAAAAAAAAAAAAAAAAAAACTTTATGAAAAATGCTGAACAACCATCGAAAAAACACGTATAAATAATTATCACATGCTTTTTGTAGGAGGAAGGAGGTCAACAGGCCGTTTGATAAATATAAATTATAATTAATTTTAACATTTTTATTTATAAATGTGTCATTTTAGCTTAAATTTTTTTAATTTATGGCTTGCATTACTTTTTTGTCTTTCTTGTTAATTTTATATTCTTCCTTCATTTTTGTGTATAAAATTTTCTTTTGAGTTTTTTTCCTTTTGGTTTTGTACGCATGTCATATTTGTGAGTTTTGTTTTTGTATACTGATTTTGTGTTTTCCTTCTTTTAATCCAAATGGATGCTTTTTTCATTTAGTTTTACCTAAAATATCTTCAAAAGTTTAAATAAAAACATGCCCTAGTCTTAGAAAGATCCATCTCTAATATTTAATGAAAGCTATTTAATTGTTGTCTTTACATATTCTATAGTTCTAGTTCAGTTCTAGTTTAATTTTAGTTTAATTTTAGTTCAGTTCAAGTTCAAGTTCAGTTCTAGTTCAGTTCTAGTCCAGTTCTAGTTCAGTTCTAGTTCAGTTCTAGTTCAGTTCTAGTTCAGTTCTAGTTCAGTTCTAGTTCAGTTCTAGT
>NC_060952.1:41893238-41894976 GCF_022045245.1 Lucilia cuprina
ACTGAACTAGAACTGAACTAGAACTGAACTAGAACTGAACTAGAACTGAACTAGAACTGAACTAGAACTGAACTAGAACTGAACTAGAACTGAACTAGAACTATTTATAGAACTGAACTAGAGTTAAATTAGACCTAAACTAAAACAAAATTAGAATTAGCTAGTTTTATAGTCTAGTTAATATAGTTCATGCTATGGACTGGATTATAATTCACACCATTCCATACACTAGACCATAACTATTACTATTTACTAAACTAAAGTCTACACAGTTTCATGCACTGTAGTCTAGACTCTGATTGCTGCATAGTCGATACAAGTGATCAGACTAAAATCTATACTACAGACTGGCCTAAATCTAATCTATCTTGTACATATAATATAATGTAGACTACTATTGGCTTTAGTTTAGACTGTAGGTTTGACTATATTTTAACAAATATTCTAGGCTGTAGACTTTTCTGATTAAAAGTAGACTATTCTGCTAAAGCTCTTTTTACGCTCCCTCCACTCTATATAAGTCTGTCGAAAAATTTTCCCCTTATACGCAATTCCCATACTGACGTATACAAATTTAAAACATCACACTCAAATCACAAATGAATTATTCATTTTTCATAAAACACCAACAAGAAAATTATACTTGGCGTTTTATTATTTAATTTTTAAAAAATAAACACATTATTTACACACACATTTATAGAATTCACAAACAATCTGTTCAGAAACTGTTAAATAAATAAAATATTTATTTTATTCCTCTTCTTTTTTCTCAACAAATTTAAAATCAATGAACTTTTTTCTAAAATAAATTTATTTGAAAATCAAAAAATCACAAAAAAACTATATTTTCTTAAATAAAAACGTATAGTGTTTTAAGATTATACAAATCAATTTGTTTAAAGTTTCAAAGCTGCGCTGCACCGCTAGCAGCGCTGCTTTATTTATGACAAAGTACACATGCGGAATTGATGACGAAGATGGTGTTGATGTGCCAGCCGTTGATGATGTAGAGTGCGTTTTGTCTGTATTCACACACAATTTACGCACTTTATATCCTTGACTATGCGCACGCTGTCGCTGATGATGGTGAGCGGTGGCGATGGCAGTGGCACAACGACAACAAAGTGAAAAACGAAAAACTAAGAATTTCAGCGAACAATAATGATGTTATGTTTTTGTGTTTGGGTTGTATTCGATTTAAAATTTTAAAATAAACTGAAAACAGTGTTTATAATTTTTATTTTCATTTTCATTTTGAAAATGACTTAAGCTTTTTATGATTATTTATTTTTTATTAAGCAGCCATAAATGTTTTGTTTTAATTACTTAAACACACTCAAACTGAAATACAAATACAAACACAACAATTTTATTTGTTCTTCTTCAAATTTAAGTTTTATTTAATCATCAACATCAAAACATGTTCATCTTCACATTTCAATATTTCTTTTCTTTAATTTTAAATTTTCAATTGCTGTTTATTATATTTTGATTGTGTTTACATTAGTGGTGATATTATAGCACTCTAATTAAAATAATATAATCATTTTGAAATAAATTTCAATAAGGGATGAATAGAATGAAATATTAAATTGTTATATTTTTTAAAATAAATAGTTTTTAAATCAACTGAAACTGAACTAGAACTGAACTAGAACTGAACTAGAACTGAACTAGAACTGAACTAGAACTGAACTAGAACTGAACTAGAACTGAACTAGAACTGAACTAGAAC
>NC_060952.1:41895076-41922531 GCF_022045245.1 Lucilia cuprina
AGTTCAGTTCTAGTTCAGTTCTAGTTCAGTTCTAGTTCAGTTCTAGTTCAGTTCTAGTTCAGTTCTAGTTCAGTTCTAGTTCAGCTCTAGTTCAGTTCTAGTTCAATTTTAGTTCTGTTGTAGTTCAGTTTAGTTGCATTTAAATCTAGTTCAGTTCTAGTTCAGTTCTAGTTCCTTTCTAGTTCAATTCTAGTTCAGGTCAGAAAATCCACAATAACAGGACAACCCATAATAAAAATAAATCCATAAATTCAATTAGTTTTTTTAATTTCCTTGTTAAAGTCATAAATTGCAAATTATATAATAAATTAGTAACACTTATACGCAACGTTGCACATAGTTTTTTTTCTATATAATCTTTTATTTTCTTATTTACATATTTCTATGTTGTAGACATTTCTACCTTTAAATATTGGTATTTACTGTAGGATGTAGTTTAAAGTAATGAGTTCACTTAAATTGTTGTTATAGTTTGACTTTGTAGTTTAAAGTACCACATCCATTACCTAGATGTTGTTAAGCAATGATACATAATTTTGAGTTTATGTGTTTGATTTTAAACTCATGATTTTAAACTTCTCTATTAAGGGACTGATTGCTTACTATCCTCATATGTTAGGAAATTAATACTTTAATGTAGTAGACGAGGGATTAAATGGTTACCATTTATGTATGGTGTTAACATTTAATTAAGTCATTTAAAAATGTTTAAAATTTTTTTAGCAACTTAGTTTAAAGCATACATACATATTTAAATTCCATTTATTACTAGTAATTTGTAATAAATATTATTAAAAGAAAACATTATTATTTCATTTTTCTTTGTATGTATTTCTTTAGTATTGAAGGGTCTTAAGTGCGTCATTGTTGGCCGCCAAATATCACTAATAAAAAAATCATAAAAATTGTTTTATTTTTTTTTCTGTAAAATTGTTAAATGGCCGTACAAAACTCAAACACATTTACACTTATATTACTGCATATGTACTCTCACAGTGTTTTTTTTAATGTATTTAATACAAACATACATTTTCTTCAAACACACATATGTATGTATGTACATTAGGGTGCTGCATTTTAAGGAAACTAAGGTTTAAGAATATTTAAATTTAAATTGCCTTACTATATTAAAATAAATATTTTTAAACTATTTTTGTTTTTTTTAAGAGTCAGTATAATAATCTATTTCTGTTTGTTTTCTTTGTGTACCCCCTAATGTCATATATACATACATTTACATCTAAACATTTAAATTTATTATAGTGTTTCTGCATACATACGGAGAGAAAAAAACGAAACACATTTATGATGAAAGCATGCTGCGATGTCAGTTTGGCTTTTACTTCCTGCAGCCAATTTGGCTTCCATTTATGACGCCTAAAATGATCAGGAAATCCTAAACATATGTTGTATATTTCAAATATTTTTACATACACATATTTTAATTTATTTAATGTATTCTCCATTTTTTTGTTCAATTATTATTCATGCGTTATTTTGGGATAGCTTACATTACTAAGTAATGTAACTGCTGACATAATTGCTTATCATTATTAACTGTTTATGTGAGAAAGTTACTTGTAAATTTCACTAAATAAATATTGGATTAAAATCTCTTAATAACAGGAATGTGTTTCCGTTTTTAATATCTTCTATATTTTCAAAACACTCACTCTTTTGCGGAATAAAAAAACTTTTACTCATAAATCTATTCCTAATGGTATAACATAGAGATCTTACAGATAACAAAGCTTAGCAGATCTCGTACTGAAAGCTAGATTGATTTCCAAGTAGAGCTTTGTGATGCAAATGCAATACAGCCTATTTTTTCTAGATGTTTTATTTGAGATTTTAATGCAAAATTCTCATAGCTTCCCAGATATATGAAATTTTGTAATTGATTCATATGGAAGGTGCCCCCCATTTTTTCCAAATATACATGTGAATGACAAAATTTTACATTTTAAATTTACAAATTCTATATCTAATCGTTTCTCAGATATACACATTTTTTTATTTAGTTCATATGGAGGCTCCAAGAACAAAAAACCCCACCCCTACTGATGAAAGTCCGCGCATTCCCTCGACAACTGGATCTCCGCTCCGGAACGACCCGATTCTCAATCGGCCAAAAATTATCAACTCAGCAACAGCTGTATCAACCAGAAGTTTTTTTCCCACGGAAAAACATCCTGTTCAGCCAACCTGTTACAACAACATGCAAGTCCGCCGTTTTTCCCAAAAAATAATCAGATGAATATAAAAGTTCTTTTGTGCAAAATTTGAAGGATCTAGTTTCTATTTGTTCCCCAGATAAACAAATTTTTGTATTAAATTTACATGGAAGGTGCCGCTCCCCTTACATGTTTACACAGATGTTAAAGCTCTTTGTGTAAAATTTTAAGAATTTAACTATAATAGTTTCCAAGATAAACGCCCCCCGTTTGCTAATCCATCCATTTTTTCCTTAATATTTATATTGACACTTAAGTGGCATTGACGACTCTAGATGTTATTTTTTCAGATATAAGGATTTAATATTTTCCTAATATGTAAGGTGCCACGCCCACTATATCCAATCCGCCCATTTTATAAAATATTCTCATGAATGCCAAAGTTGTCCGTAAATTTTATAACTATAACTGTTGCATTTTCTGAGATATGCGACTTTTAATACTTAAATCCGCTTTACTACTTAAAATCTAAAAATAAAAACTATCCTATAGCTTGATGAGAAAATGTGAATTCTCGGTGTTTTAATGTCTCGAATATGGCTCAAAACAATGTTTTTTTCAAGGTATACACCCTTATCGCCAATATAAGTAAAAAGTTTGTTGTCTTGAAATTTTCATTTCCCTCGATGGGAAAATTGCTATCGTGAACTTGTTGTGAACAATTCATTCAGAATAGTTGGTTTTATATGGAACAGCTATTCAATGTTTACAAAATTCCATTAACAAATTTCACAACAGCGGAATTTTTCACGAGAAAAAAGTTAGTGAACGAAAAAAATGAAAAGGGAACATTTTTCAATTGAAATGATGATTTGCGATAGGGATGATAGTAAGTTAAGATATGTCGAAAACCTGAAATACATAACTATTCATTGATTAAAAAAAAAGACTGAATGTTTTTAATAAATATATAATTACGTTTTAAATCAATACTTTATTTTCAATTGATTTTCAATTTCTGTATTTCTTTTTTCTATTCATTTCAACTTTCAAAGTCCATAGTTGACTACTTGAAAATTTACAAATTATCATTATTTCGCATTTTAGAATTTTCATTTCAATATTGTAAATGTCATTTGATAATAATAACAAAGAAAAACATTCATTCACCCCTCAATTCCTCTTCTTTATTTACTCAAATATTTCATTTAAATACGTTCTTATATTCTGCATTTTGTTTCCACTACATATTTATTCATCACTCACATAATAAGTGTTTTCTGTTTTTTTTTCGTTTTTCATATTCCGTAATATATTTTGACATTTGACATTTTCAAAAATGCAAAAATAAACCAAAAAATCAAAAAAAAAAAATAAATCAAGAATTTTAAAATTCATTGTACAAATTTGTATAATTTGTATGTACAAAAAATAAATATTGTACACTGTATGTACAAATAATTTAATACAATTTATAATAACAATAAAAATGTTTTTAAAATAATAATAACACATGAATGTGAGGAAGAGAGAGATAGAGAAATATTTTTAGAAATTAACGAGTGAGTACTCGAACAATACGCTCACAAGTACTCGTGTTCGAAAATAAAATTGAAAGCAAACAATAAGTGTTAATAAAACTATGTTATTTTTAAAACTCAATAAAAATAATAAGATAAATTTATTGGGAGAAAATTAAAAAAAAAAACAATTAAAACAATTGTACACTTCAAATGCAAACATCCTTATTCTACTATACAAAATCGTGCCTTACCAAGTAATGAGTACAAAAATAATGGCTATCCCTTACGTAAGCAATAACAGTTTGATTGAAAACTCTTTAAGGCACCTCTATGTATTTAGAGCGTTACTTTAGAATCACTTATTTAACTAGTTAAAGTGTAACACAATAACTAACACCAGACCTTAATATTATTACCCAGCAACTTACTCGATAACATACTTATCAATGACTACTACATACCATCTGCAATACCTAGAAGAAGTAATGACTTACAAATAGTATATTAAGTATGTAATTACTTTTTAGACAAAAAAATAGTTCTTACCACTTTTTTAGAAAGAAAACTATTTACTAGCTTCCTATTTGTAAGGGAATGTGGTAATTACTTGACTTTAATGTCATCCACGTGTTAAAATATTGACTTAAAATGGTATTGTGTTAGTATGTTTAAGTATTTTAATCTCTAACATTTCAACGTAAGTTTTTGCTGGGTAGTTATATGAAAGTAGTATTTAAAAAAATATAAACATATATTTCTTTTTTATATAAAGAAAAATCAACAATTTATATTGTTCTTTATATTTTTATAAAATTAAACAAGTAAAACAACAAATATAACACGTACAAGTGGCAATATTTTATTTAAATTTAACAAAATATTTGTATAATTTTACAAAAAAATCCACCCGTGTAAAACTAAAAATAATATAAAACACTGAAATATATTTTAATTTATATTTATAATAAAATAACAATTATATAAATAAAAACTATTACTTGTGTAATAAATATATAACTATTTATAAATTTGTAACACTGTAATGGACAAATGACGTGGACAAATGTCATTGCAACACTGCAGCTGCCTGCAGCATTGCATGTTGATTTGAACAAGTTTGATTTTTTATTGTTCATAAAAGTATTCCATTTT
Source organism: Lucilia cuprina (assembly GCF_022045245.1). Lineage (NCBI taxonomy): Eukaryota > Metazoa > Arthropoda > Insecta > Diptera > Calliphoridae > Lucilia > Lucilia cuprina. The sequence goes on from NC_060952.1 coordinate 41,899,926, forward strand.
TAAATTTTACCATAAATAAAGGATATTTAATTATAAATTTATTCATTTACAATTTTAAATTGAAAACAAATCAATGTTCTATATTTGGCTGTGCCGAATATGCTTCTAGACTCAATATTATAGAAAATTTAAAAATTACCTTTTGTATGAAGAAAAAGTAACAAAATATGCCATTTTATTCCGGGACCTACATGCTTAATTTTATGGTTCTAGGTTCAATATTATAGAAAAATCGAAAAGTACCTTTGAAGAACATAAAGGACAAAAAATCCACTTTATATGTTATCACTTTCTCCATGCCCTACATGCTTAATGTCATGTTTCTAGATTCATAATTATAGAAAATTAACAAAATATCTTTTGATAAAACGAAAAAGTACAAAAAATCCCCTTTTATAGGATATCAATTCCTTCAGTCCCTACACGCTTATTTTCATGTTTCTAGGTTCATAATTCAAAAAGTATCTTCTGAATAATGAAAAAGTACTAAAAAGTCCCCTTTTATATGTTCTCTCCACAAGTTTATCTTGATACAGATATGTGAATTTGTTGCATTTTAAATCACTTTTCTAAAGAATTGAGCTATGCTAAATTCGAACAACAAACCAATAAATTTATGAATTCTAGATTCAAACTACGGTTATGGAAATACATAAGTCGAAATGCTTTACTTGAACATCTGTCTTGACGGCCAGAGTCTACACTGAACATAGCCGAACAAGGAAGGAAAATTCAATGGTATTACTTGTAAAAGTTGACGTGCATTCATGGCCATAAAAGCCAGCACACATCTAATACATCCGACACATTTACTCAAGGTATACGGATGGGGGCAACCCCCACTTGACACCTACTTATTTCCAAAGCATCGACCCACAGTCCCACTGTAGGGTATCTATCGCCCCGCAACAGCACTGAACTTATCCAGAATTATAGGCTTTACTGGGACAAGGCAAAGTCCGAAACTCTACCTTATGGGTTAACGGTATGTGATTATCTGGTTCGATCCACTCTCAAATCATTTAAAGGAAAAACAGAGGATTCATTGATCATTACCATATTATATTTCATGCTGACTAGAGTTATCAGTAGCATTCCATTTACCTGGAACTGCAATGACGCCAATATGGGATATTTGAAAATTTCTACTTAAAATTATTTTTTTAACAATTAGCTTTTGATATACTATTATCCAAGTCCAACAAAAACTATGTATGGAGTCGAATCCGAAATTCATAATTTATTGTTTCATAATTGTTCTAACAATTTCAATGAAAATAAGATATTGTTGCGGTAAAAACCAAGACACATTTCCAGATATATTTATATTATAAAGATTATCTTGACCTTTGAAACCTAAGGACTACAGAGATATTAATGGGACAAACTAATAGGATATATAGTACATACATACGTATACATACATAAAGACAATAGTCGATTTTAAGATCATGAAACTATATACATATATTTACAAAATTGCATAAAAACGAACATCTAAAAAATACCGAGTCCACGGATTAAGTTTCATCTATTAAATATATGTATTTGTATTTTAAATGAAAGTCAAACATAAATTATAGAGAAATAGCAGCTATTCCGAACTCTCTCAAATCACCGTCAAATAGAAACTTTTGTTCCCTATGGAAGCCAATAACTTTTTACATACTTATTGATTTTTCATACTTTCTACATAAACTGATAAATCAAATTGCATTTAATAAATAAATAAAAAATCGACACTCACCTTCACATATATAACCCTGTCCAATTAAACCGAACCACAATATATCGGAGCAATGATGACAATACGTAGGCTTATGGAAATTCTTCTTCACGAATGTGTGACCACCATCCGCCATTTTGTGTACCAGCAGGTCCATCAAAAAATCGTATATTGGATCGTTGTTGTCAAAATAAAAACGTTTAAAATCACAATTATGTTGTTGTTGCTGCTGTTGTTGATAAAACGACAACTGCTGTTGGTTGAGTTGACGTTGTTGTTGTTGCTGCTGAAATTGTACTGTTGAGAGTAGTAGTGAGACAACAATTGTTATTAACAAATATAAAAATATTTGTTTAGAATTTTGAGACAACGATCCAATATGACAAATGGAAAGATTAGTTTGCTGTTGCAGTTTTTCCTGTTGTTGTTGCTGATGGTGGTATTGTTGTTGTAGTTTAAGTTGTAGATCTTGTGGGTTTTTAAGATGTTTTCTAATAATATCGGCCGTTTTTAATTTTTCGAAGATATAATCCGTTTTAATATTGAATTATTCTTAATCAGTTGCTTGGTATTGACAATACAGAGAGTAGTGAGTGAAAGGATGTTAACAGGAAATGATTTGTTTTCTTTCTTTAATTGGTTGTTGTTGCAGTTTGTTTTTTTTTTTTTTTTGGTAACAAGGAACAAATTTACTAAATTTTTAACAAATGTTGTTTAAGTTGCTGCTGTTGTAATTGTTTTTGTTGATGTTGTACTTGTTGTTGTAGTTGCTGTTTCTGTTGTTTTTGTTGTTGTATATCAAAGGTGGGATTAGTTAATTTAATTTGCTTTAAAATAGTAATTAAATTACAGGATAAAACCCAACGACGACGACGTTTATGTGGTTTTAATTGTTGCGGTTTTTTCAAGATTTTTTGAAGACAAACTTTTTGTGAATTTTGTTGTTGTTGTTGTTTAAGCTCATAAATATTATTAATATTTATATAATTTTCTTTTCTTTCTTCTAGTTGCAATTCAACTTCTTTAATTTTCTTAATATTAAATGGCCTTAAATGTCGTCGTAGTTCCGGTGTTACAGATAATTGATAAATTAACGAACATGTCATCAATGACGGCATTTTTCATTTTTATATTTTCAACTTAAACTTTATCCAGACATTGAAGCTCTGGAAGAATTTCATTTCATGAAGATTTATTTCTTTAACCTTTTCTTATTTTCAATACGTTCTTTCAAAAGTCGAATTTTATCTTATTCTTTTGGAGATTTAAGTTATATGCATTTTATTTTTGTTGTAATTTTAATTTCTATTTTATTTATATGAAATTTGTTATATGTTTTATGTTAATTCTGTATTAAAAAGAAAAAACAAAATTTTTGTTAACATTTCAAAATCGAGTGGCAAAAAAATATGATTTAAATTCTTTTGATTGAAATTATTTGAATGAAAATATGTACTTCTTATACTCTTCACCATTTTAGTGAAGAGTGTATAGCCCGACTATACATTCATATTTGTATTTTTATTTTAAAAGCTCGAAAATTTTCTATTTAATAAAGATTCTTAAAAATTATTTTCTTTTTATAAAACATTTTCGACAAATTATTTTATTTAAAGAAACATTTTAGATCAAATTTATTAATTCAAAAAAAAAAAATTCGATTATATTTTTTATTTAAAAAAAAATCCTGTTTAAAGAAAATTTTTAATAAATTGTCTAAAAATATTTTTATAAAATCTTTTTTAAAAAATTTGCAAAAATAAAATTAATACGAAATTATCAAGTATTTTAATTTGCAAAAACTGTATATTAAATTTGTATACATTTAACAATTTATCAGACTTTCTTCTCCTTCTACAACTTCTTTTAAAAAAAGCAAATACTCAACATCTTTTTTCTAAAACATTTTATCTTTTTATAGATTTTTTTCTTCTTTATTTTCTTCTTTCTCAAAATAACAAATAAATCTATTAAATACGCCGCACCCCCAAACAAAAGAGAAAAAAAATTATTGAAAAAAAGTTTATACACACACTTTGTTTAAAACAAACATGTGCAAGAAAAAGAAATAATATTAAAAAACCACACACACAAACAACCATAAGTTGTTCATCTTTTTTTTTCCAAAATAAATACGAGGAGTTTTTTTATTAAAAGAATGGAAAATTATAGCGCTATAATAATTAAACATACATACATATTGTTGTTGTTACTTTTTAAACAAAAAAAAAATAAAATAAAAACGCTAAACAATTAAAAGTGTAAAGTACTAAACTCTAAACAAATAAGTACTTGAAAAAAGTACAAAAGTTATTTTTTGATACAAAACATTAAACAAAAAAGAAATTGTATATTTTTTCACTAGAATTTTTTCCTAATATACACATAAATACTTATATTGCTGCTGCAATTGAGTTAAAGAAAACTCACACACACACACACACCAAAAAAAAAGAAAAGTGAGAGTGTTTTTTTCATAAAAGGGAAAATTTATTCCGAAAATATGTATATTCTCTCATTAGAACTTTATCTACTAGGTACTTATGTATATGAATGAGAGTGTAACAACAACAACAATAATAATAATAAAAATGAGAGAAACTTATAAAAATTAAAAAAGTTCTAAGTAAAGAAAATACCACTAAATAAGAAAATATCCCTTTTTTAACATATAAAAGAAATTCCTACATATTTTTATTCCTTTAAAAAATGTTTGAAAAAAAAAACTGGAAAGTCAAGTTATTTTTTTACTCTGTATATGTGTAACTTTCAAATATTATACACTAGAGACTAGTTTATCGGTTTCTTATATATATATTTTCCAATTAACATGTGGACTGAACAGAATCCAGTTATACAGATTAGTCAACAGACTTAACGGTAAACTAATCTTATTTGGGTTTGATAGACTAGTCAATAATCCATCCAATTTGTAGACTTGTTCATAAACTAGTCCTTTAACTACTCAAGTCTAAAGTCTAATCGATAGTTAAGTTTATAGACAAGACAATTATTAAATAGACTACACTGAGAGTAAAAATGACGCTTTAAAATTAATATTTTTCAGTAACATTCGTTGTCAAAGTATGTACTAATAGTTCTTTAATCAACAAAAGACGTTATCAAATCTACAAAAAAATAATAATGTGTTACAAAAGTGACAACACTATGTGGTCAAACAGAACGTTGCGTTTTCGAAATGACAACTATTTGTTGTCGAAGTCATAAGGATACATGACTTCGACAACAAATAGTTGTCGAAGCAATGACAACGATGCGTTATCAAAATTATAACTGAATGATATTTGAATTTTATACACATCCGTTGTCTAAATGTTAACGAACGTGGTAAGCTCACTTTTATCAACGTATTGAATTTATTTCGATATTTTTTTATCGGATTTTCTCTCTCTGTGTATTCTGCAGATTAATCCATTAGTAAACTAGTGAGAAAACAGGTACACATAATAGTCCATAAACCAAACTATAAATTAGACAATGTTCATTTAAATAACTATTCTTAAAATCTGTCTATAAACTAATCAATGGACTAGTACATTGATTATTTAAAAAAATAATCAATCATCTATTCGATAGACTAGTGATTAGTCGATAGACTAGTACAAAGTCTTTTCCATACACTTTTTAACTATTCAAATCAATGTACTAGACAATAAACTAGGCAGTAGACCACAAACTTGTCAATAAACTAGACTACATCATAAACTACCAAACCGAATTCAGTTTTAAATTGAGTTAATTTTAATCACGACCCTAAAGTCCATCCGTGGCTTATAATTCTTGGCACATATTGTTCACAAATAAAATAAAAATGACCCATACATTGGGGTCCCCAATTGTGTTTCATCACTATTGGTATTTCATAGAATAGTTGAGGCTTTAATACTTCATAGGAACTATTAAACCAAACAGACTTGACAACAAAAAATTTCTTAAATATATGACATTACTTTAACCCTTGGACACAGTAACACTTACTACTTAAGTCGTATATAATAACATACATAAGTGAATCGGAAGAACACTTTAAATGAGATAGCCTTGCTCTACAAGAATACAAAGGCTATTCCATAGACTTGTCAATAGACTAGTTCTTAACTACTCAAATCAATGAACTAAGTCCATAGAATACATCATAAACTAAAAAATCTATCTTACCCGAATTTTATCCTATATGCAGATTTTAATAAGCAAATCTTCAAATGAGTTTCTAGTAATTTTCGCGAAGGCAATTGATTAATCAGTTTTTGACCATTAAGGTTTAGGTCACGTGGGTTGCTCGATTTCCCCCTCTTATTTTGTTAACTACTTGGCTCTTTAAAACCGATCATGTTTACTAGTGACGCATCTCTGGGACAATCCAGATCATAGAAAGGAGCTTTACCAAGAAATAATATGCTCTTGTAAGGCTGGGCAGTTAGATAGAAGTTGTTGTACCGATTCCACCCTTAAATGGTAACTCAGCCCCTGTTTTCATTCTGGTTTTTTGTTGAAAGCAATGATTTTTGTTTGAAACTGGAACTATAGCAACTGCTTTTGTGGAAGCATTATGGCGTGAACAGTTGTTTTATAGAACTATTGTGGAACTATAGTAGTTTAAGTAATGAGTTTTATACGAGTTTTTATTTATCTAAAATTGGTTACTTAAAAGCTTTTTCGAAGTACTTTGGAAACACAACAATATTACACAAAATGGGTTTAAAAATTATTTATCAGGGAATTTAATAGTTACTTAGCCACATGAAATACAAAAAGCTTATCTCCACTATTTCATTTTACAGATCCATTGTCTAAATATTGAACAATATATCGAAAAAAACAGTAAAAATATACACAATATCGTGCTTCACACTATAAACAACTTTTAGAAAATTAATTCATATGACTAGCTATTTTACCATGTGCTTTTCCTACGCGAAAGCCAATCGTCACCTCATAGATTACGAAGAGACAGAAAAAAGCTTAAGTTTGTTATTCAAGTGTCCACTCTCTTGCTTACAAAGGGGACACTTAAGGTACGATTCTCTTCAATTTCAACCAGCTGGTTAGTCGTAAATGGAAATCACTGTCTTTTTCGGATGCATTGACTCTTTGTCGAACTAGTGAGAATGTACATACAAAAATGCGTTCACATGCTACTGAAGTTTGATTAACTTCTTTGTAAAACTACACTAAACATAACGAATATTTGAACAAACAATTATATAAACATTCTAAAGCGTAAAACTAGTACTAGATGTATTTTGTGTACTCCATTCTTAATACTTATAGAAAATAGCAACAGAGTGTAAAATTACAGACGTTTTTTTCACAAAAAACTGAGGAATTATTTGATTTTTAATATATATTTTTTAAACTCCACACTAATGCTTTGATTAATTACTTTAACTTTATTTTTATTAATTTATTAACATATTTTTAGTAATTTATTGTTAAATTCTGACACTTTTTCCACTTGAAATATTTTCTATATATTTATTTTATTAGGAAAAAAATATTTTTTGATAATTTTTTTTCTCTATAAAATTGCGCAGACGCCTTGAGAATCAACATTATGAGTTGACTTCATTTAACTCTACAGTTCTACAATGTCTATCTATATAGTCCCTAAACTCATACAAGTGTTAATTTTTTTCTCCTTTTTTTGTTTCTTTTTGCAATTTTCTTTTTTAATAGAAAAAATCCTTTTTGTGTTAAATTGAAGAAAATATATTAATTAATATGGAAAAAATTTATTTCGGATAATATTTTCTAATAAATTTTGAAAATATATAAAACTTATGAAGAATATTTTGCAGAGTTCTGTGTACTTCCACTTTTTTCTTTTTTTGGTTTAAATTATTAAAATAATTTAATAATTATGTAATTTAATTTATTTGTGTTTTATATACATATTTCATTTAAAAATATTAAAGTACATATTCCAATTTGTCTATAAATATTATCTTTGTAAAATTTCAAATATAAATATCAATATCTCTTTTTTACAGTGAGTTGTAAAGTTATTTCTCTTTTCTTCTTTTTATTTGGGAAAAATATAACAATCAGCCATGTTAAAGAATTTATATTTTATGAATGTCAAAATTTAATCATTCAGTTTAGCTTCTTAATAGTGCGGGAATAGTGGTCTGACTGTTAATTCATATATAATCACCTCTGGGACCTTCTGAATTGGATTTCGACAGTTCGACATATAAGTTCTCCGAAAAAAGTCTAAATAAAGTTAATTTTAATCAAGACCCTTAAGTCCACCTATGGCTTATTAATCATGGCACATATGGTTCTCAAATAAAATGAAAATGACCTAGACATCGGAGTCACCAATTTTGGGTCATTACTATTGTATATAGTTGAGGTTTTAATACTCAATAGGAATTAATAAACCAAACAGACTTTATAACAAAAAACTTCTTAAATCTCTAACGTCAGTTTTAACCCTTGGACATAGTATTATAGCAAAAGTCTACACGTAGGGCCATCTAACCAACACCTTAAATGATTTAGGGCCGTTCTACAAGAACGCAGAGGGTGATATCTTTCGTTTTTCTAATCTGCATTGCATCAACGAATTTTCATTGACAAACCCAATCAAATTTGTAAGAAATGCGAGTCTAGGGATTACTCCGTATTTCAATTCGAAAGAAAAGGCTTTCGAATCCATCCAGTAATAGAAGTAAGGTTAAATTTTATATTCTTTTATAGTTTGAAATGTGAAAGATAAACGCATCAAATTATTAAGTAGATAGAGAATAACCCTTAAAATTCTATGGTCACACTACCAACAATGTAAGAATAGCTTAAACACAACATTAAAAGGAAAATTCCTGGTATTTAGGCTGTGCTGGTTTGTGGACTCATGTCAATAAGAATTGGGTTCAGAACATTTACTTATGCTAGCGCTTTCGACATTTGAAGGATATCATATTTTATGAATAATAAAATCGGTTGTACATTCATTTAAAATTAAAATCATTCCAAAAATTACTCACAAGACTTCAAATGAAAACCCCTTTATATAAAATATCACTAATTGATATTTCAGATGTGGAATGAATAATCGATCATCTCAAATAAATTAAAACTGACCAAAAAAGAAATTCAACGACAATTAATCATTGTCTATCGATTTTTAAGGGTGAAATTTTATTCTAAATTTCTTGACACTGAGGAGACCTTTCTGAGCTTAAGAGGTTCGACATTTGACTATGGGATTATATAAAGGCCATTATATCAAAATTTATTTTGAATATCCACCGAATAGCTCGCTAGGGCGAACTCATATCTACAGATTAATAATAGCGTTTTAACTGCGAATTACGGGACTAAAACATTCAAAATTTATATGTTCCTTACTAAGCCGAATATACATTCTTAAATTTTCATTGAATAGATCTTTGAGCCTACTGTCCCGTAATCTAATATTATCTTAAACTATGATCATTCTTTAGGGAACATGGTCAAATACAAGAATAATTTTATACAATATACACATAGGAGATAAGGGAGCGCTGTGTTCTTGAATGTTTACCCTTCGGATAAAACAATTAAATTGTTCCGATTTGTACTATCTTTTCTAAAAAGCAGGGACGTTACTCTATAACTCGACTCAAAAGAAAAACATTTCGAATTTGTTTGTTAAATATATAGTGTTTAGAAAACTGTTGGGCCCCTAAATTTTTTGATGTTGTGCTTAATTTTAGTGCTTTAATTTTAGTGGTCTTAGGCGTAATGTAATAGATGACAATGATTAAATTAGATACTTATTATGTAAGAGTTCCAAACAAGCTTGAGGAGTCGTTTATAGATAACAACCAACGTTCAGTTGAGTTGATTGAGATTTTGCAAATTTGAAACATATAAACAATTTTTAAGAATTTTACCTAGTTCTAGATGAAATAAAGAAACGCTATCATCCAATTTCAATAGGTTTCGGCAAAAGATCACTCAATAGTTGGACAGACATGAACAAATTGTCTTTAAAAGTGATTTTGTAGCAACTGTCAATACTTTAATGTGGGTGTAAAACTTTTCTTTCCATTTTCGTTGAGAGAAGTATTCAAATTTGAAGAAAACCCATTATGTATTCGGGACGCACTAATCTCAATTTTGTTTGGATCATATTATGAAAAGTTTTCAGAAATATTAATTTGCATTTTTCTTGCGACAATATTGAGCACGATTAGAAATGATCCAATAAAAATAATTCAAATAAACGATTAGTTCGTCCATTATTCATGATTAAATTTTATATTACAACAACTACATTAAAAACAATTTTCAATTTTGATATTTACAATATTACCCAAAATTGGGATTTATATTCAACTCTCATTTATTTTGAACTAATACACAAAAAAAATCTTAAGTTATAAAAAAACTCTATTAGTATTATTAATCTTTTTTATTAATTTTCTAATGAAATGTTGTTTATTTGAAAACATTTATATTTTTATTTAAAACTCCATAATTTATTGTTGAAAATATGCACAATTTATTTTTTGAAAACCCAAATTTCTAAAATAAACGTCAAAAAAATATGTACTAGCTGTCAAAATGTTTACTTCCTCTCATTTTCTTGCTGTCGCTAGTGGTCTCTATTTAAGCATGGCCCTCTCTTGCTGGACAACTTTCACTCGTCACAACAAAATCCCCAAAAATATAAGGGAAAATAAATTTCCTTAAATGCTCCCCTAAACTAATGAAAAATACAACCATGTAAAGAGTCACAACAAGCAAAAGAGAGATTGGTGAAAACTTTTTGACAGTATATATCTCTGCTCAAATAAATCGCAATAGATAGAGAATTTTTTTTCATCTTTTTTTTGCCACTGCTGATATGAAATTTTTCAATACATTTTTTTCTGTTCAAATATTGACAAAAAAAATATATGTATAATTTTTTTCCAATTTCATTAATAAAGTTATTGAAAAAATAATAATAATTTTTAAAACACTATTGCTGTGCAGCAAAATGTTATTATTTTGAGATAATTTTTTCCACAATATTTTTATAGGCTAAAACTGGATTTTAGTATATATAATTTTTCTTTTCCTTTAGACTTTTTTTCAAAGTTTTATCACTTTTTTCACAGCATAATGAAGAATGGAAATTTTTTCTAACATTTTCTTTTTATGTTTAGCTTATTTTAAAATATTTTTGTTAAACTTTTATATTTCTTTAATAAATACAATACTTTGCTTGAATTTTTTTTTTTTCAATTTCACTATAAATTTTTCTTTTTCTTAATTTTCAATTTTATATCGAAAAAGATATAGAAAAAATTTGTATGCACACGAAAAAAACTTTCCTTTGACTTATTTCTATACACATACATTCATAAATACACATACATTCACAGATATTATATAGACAAAAAATTTTATATTACTTTTTTTCTCGTTTTCATATTTGAAAATTTTATTTTTCTTGATTTAACATAAAATTTTCACTCGATTTTCTTGGTATAATTACTTGTTGTATATTTACTTTTTAATTATAAATAAATTATTTAATTAATTATGTATGTTTCGTTTTAAACTACAACTTATTTTATTAGTTGTTACTTCTTTTTTTTCTATATAATTTTTTATATATATATTTAAGTATATATATATTTTTTAAAAGTTTTGTGCCCTGTCAAACGTATGCAGAGCACTGCTTTCCGTGGTGGTTCGACTAATTGTGACTTGTATGCGCTCAGAATCTGGCAAAAAAGTTCTCCTCGCTGTTAAATAAGACACAAAAATTTTCCTGTGTATTCAGGAAATGTACCCCCAAAAAAGTTCTTTCTATTCGTTGTTCTTGTTGTTATTTTATATGAAAAATTGGGAAATTTTTCTTTGATGTTTTCTACGAGTACATATCGTGTGTGTGAGTGTTTAAACTTATTACTCCATTTTCGATAATAATATTACAATATCTCTCATTTCCTTTATCTTTTACTCTCCCAATTGCCCTCTCATGCTAAACTTAAGTACTTGCCCTCTCAACGATTTTAATTATTGGGGAATTTAATGTGTTAAAAAAACAATTCAGTTTCTAGTGTCTGTTCTACTATTATGTACATATAAATTTGTATGTATATTTTAACACATTCATACATACATATGAATACTTAGGATGAGTGCTTAAATTCTTGCTCTCTTTTTAAAATTCCCACATATTTCTATAACTTTTGTATGTACTAGCATGTGTGTATGTGTTTGTACGATTGTAATACATGTCGTATACTTACTCGTTTATCCTTTTTGTTGTTAACATTATTTTTGCATTTTCCCTTTTCAGCTTTTATTCTTTGACACATCGCCTAAAGTGTGTATTGCTATTTTTACAAATAAATCAACAATTTATCAATATGGTGGATAGTAGCGTTGCCAGCTGGGAAAATAACTGGCTTCTTTTTGAAGTTGTCCTTTGTTGACACCTTCATGGTTGTTTTTAAAAATTTTAACGGTTACAATTATTTAAATTTGATTAAAAACTAAAATTCCGTGTATAAGAAAAGATTGCTTCTTTTAGAATTATTTAAATTTGATTAAAATCTAAAATTCCGTGTATAAGAAAAGATTTCTTCTTTTTTCAAGAAAGACGTACCATTTACTTACTGCCAGTTCAGAATCATGGTTTCCCTTTCGCCCATTTACTATGGCATCTTTTTATGTGAAAGATCCTTCTTGGAGTCTCTGGAAAGTAATATACTTTCTACTAAGTTCTTCAGTGTTCAAAAGCATTGGTAAGATAACAACCTCATGATTATTACACTCATGCTTATTTCGCAGCTATAGTTTGTTGTTTTCCATAGAAATTACTGAATCGTTCACCAAGTCTTGCGTTTTATTGCGATCTTCTGAGTTTTTAGAGGACTGAAACATTATTTTCTTGGCCAATTTCAGCTAAATGCCGTACCAGGTTCTTTAGTGTTCAAATACATTCAATCTTATGATCATTACACCCATGCTGAACATGCAACTTATGATCTCTATCGATTGTTCGCCTTCAGAAGCTATTGCTAATGTTGAACAGGCCTTTCACTTTAATGACCTAGTAGATTGACATATCGCCATCGGATTACCGGCATCGTAACTACAAAGCAGAAATCGTGGCGGCATCTTTCGAAATCGATTTAGCTGACGTACTCGCCTTCACGAAATCTTGCTTGACTTTATCTTTCTTAACAAATCCTTCGGGGCTTATCTATGCTATCACTTCTGTTACTTCGCCTTCACATCATATTTTTTGGGATTTGATATGGTCTTCTTAGAATTCAAAATCGGAAATAGTTTAGAGCTCCTTTTGAGCAGGTTAAGTTAGATTAATAAAAGACCACTATCATCCGAAGTTCATCCACTTAGAATCATACTAACATCGAACTAGGAATAGTGAACAAGTACTTTGTGGTCCTACTGCTCTTATTTTAGCTTTCGTTGTAACAAAGTTGCTTTAGTTTTCCTCCTTTTGAATCAAGTACATTCGATCACTCGTTCTCGTACCAAAGTGTACTGGTGCATAGCTTACCTCTGGTTGAGTATTCTATTAATGGTTTCATACTGTCTAATAGGGTCTAAGATTTAACCCTATTCCCTGATTTCGTCATCATTTTATAAATAATCTAGAAATTCTAATTTTATTGATAATACTGTTTCAATATTCCATTTTTGACAGTCTTAAGCCAAGGAGGATGTTGTGAATAGGTAGACGGTAGTATATCTCTAAAAACCCATTTATATTTAAGCAGTATATATGCTTAACTCCCAAAAAGCAAGTAAACCTGATTGTTAAATCACAAGTTAATATTTGTTTATTCCTTCTTTTATAATACCAGTGTGTGTCCAAAGTATTTAAATCTATTGGTTACTTCCTCAACTATATCCTCGAATAAGGAATCGGATCGTGATGATCCAGCGTAAAGTGAGCAAAATTACACCCTGAATTCAATTTTCAGGGTGTAATTTTGTAACCGTTCCCACGACAATTGGATCTCAATTGGCCAAAGGTTGTCAACTTAGCAGCAGCTGTATCAACCGGAAGTTTTTTCTCCAAGGACGAACATCCAGTTACAGCCAACCTGTCACAACAACAACACCCTGCAATGTACCGCGAAATTCAATCGCTGAAGTTCTAATTCATTGGTAGCAATGGGAACGAAAAATGTAATTGTATGATTTTTACTGAAGAAAATATATCCCCGACTTAATTGTTATATTTCTAAATAAAAATGCCACTAGAAGCATTATTTTGTCACTGGAGTGTAAACAGCTATAATGTGATGAGCGTTTCGATGAATCATTACTTACTTACCTCCATTTCTAATTCAAATCTACTTTAGTAATAACTTTTTTCCTTTCAAATTTCTTTTAATTTTATTTGTGTTTTCTTTATAATTGAGCAAATATTCCGTTTTTTTTCATTTAAAAAAAGGTTATGCAAACTAAACATTTAAATTAAATACAATTTTCAATTTGCAACTAAAACTAAAATATTTATTTTTATATTTATTTTTTTTTATTCTTATTGTGATAAACAGTATTTTTGGTGCAAAAAGTGCCAAAGAAATTCGCTTGAAGTAAATTGTTAATGTTAAAAAGAAAATAAAATCATTTAAAGTTTTATTTAGAAAAACTTAAAGAAATAATTAAGGCCATTGTTAAAAAAAAATAATTAATAATACTAGGTATTTTTACTTATAAAAAATACAAGGAGACATTTTTAATTAAAACGCTTTTCAATATATAAATTTCTATTTCATAAAAATCGTGATAATTGTCTTTTCATTAATCTTTTGATTTGTTGGAATTAAGGACAGCAGTTACAGTTTAAGTATGTTGTTTGTTTCAGTAAAATATTATAAAAAATAATTGAATTTTTTAAAAATAATTTACTTAGCCGAGACCATGATCATCAAAGAAACCCTGAGGAGTTTCATCCTAAAATGAGATAAAAAAAGAAAACAAAAGAAATGCACAAACATTTTTTTAAATAATCACCAGTTATTTTAGAAATACTTATAAATAAATTTTTTATTATATTTTTAATATATATAATTTTGTTTTGCCATTTGTTATAAACGGAAATTGTACAATAAAATCACTAACCGGTATTAAATAGTTCAAACTTTACTTCTGTTTTGTTTTAGTTCTGGTTCTGTTCTACCTCAGTTCATTTCAATTTCTAGTTTTTATCTAGTTCAGTTCTAGTTCTAGTTCATTTCTAGTTCAGTTCTAGTTAAGTTCTAGTTCAGTTCTAGTTCAGTTCTAGTTCAGTTCTAGTTCAGTTCTGGTTCAGTTCTAGTTCAGTTCTAGTTCAGTTCTAGTTCAGTTCTAGTTCAGTTCTAGTTCAGTTCTAGTTCAGTTCTAGTTCAGTTCTAGTTCAGTTCTAGTTGAGTTCTTGTTCAGTTCTTGTTCAGTTCTTGTTCAGTTCTTGTTCAGTTCTGGTTCAGTTCTAGTTCAGTTCTTGTTCAGTTCTAGTTCAGTTCTGGTTCAGTTCTAGTTCAGTTGTTATAAAGTCTTCAAGTTTAAGTTAAGGACTACTAAGAGGGGGACCCCAACGTGAGAAGATGAGATACATTTGGAAGGAAATCTGATCTTACTATGATTGTGGGTATTCTAAAAGACTTGCATGATTACAAAATTGCGCTAATGAATGCAGACAAAAGTAGACATGCATCTTGGAGCTGATGTCATTACATCCCTCTGGACAATTGACTTAAAATTCTGAGGAACCATAGACCAGTTAATAGAATACTAGCATAAAAACTAGTCACCAGACTTATCTATAGAAATGGTAGGAAAGTAGTGTTAGTCCTAAAATGTACTCATTTTGGTCAATGTTAGTACATACATATAAACGTTTTCAACACAACTTTTCTCAGCCAACAAGCCATTGTGCAAAATTTTAAGTGCTTTTTTAAAATAACACAAAAAACATTAGTTTAACCAAATTGCAAAACAAATTTCAAATAGAATACTTTGACATTATTATACTTACATTTTATTTTAAATTTTTTATTATTAAAATAATATATTTGTTATTAATATGGATAAATATTTTTTTACATGTTTTGTTGTTGATTTTTTAGATTTTCAGTTACAATAAAAAAGCACATTAAGCTAAAACTTTGTTTTATATTATTGACAAAACACATTTACATTAATACATATTACACCATAAACCCCAGTTTAACTAAAGGACAAAGAAAATTTTAGTGAGTTTAACTAAATACATTTAAAGTTTTCAAATTGTGGTGGCATATTTTTAAGACTTCTTTAAAAAAAAGGCTCTATAAGCATAAAAAGGGTAAAATTGTTAAATAAACATAAATATTATTTAAAATAACTTGTTTTTATAATTTAAACTATTTAATTTGTATACATTTAAGGACACACATACACTAAAACACGGCTGTACACACACACAATTACATAGAAGAAAGTTGAAAAGTACTATTTTTATTACACGCTTTAATAATTATTTCTTTTTACATAAAAACACCACCATTTACTATTGTTTTGAAGTACTATTTTTCTATTTCCTAAATATTATGTTTTTTTATAAAAGTACCAGGAATTTTTATAAAAATAAAAAAGACAATCAATCATATTGCATTGGTTTTTTTTTTTTGTAATAAGAAGGCAGGATTTGTTTTGTAATTTTGTTTTTTATATTTAATACATGTTTTTTTTATTTATAATAACAACACCAGAATATACAATTTTTTGTAATTAAATTTATTAAACTATTTATTACTATTAAAATATTTGTAAACAATTTTTAGTTAAATATTGTATTTTTCTATATAAATAGTTTGTTTTAAACATTTAGCTGAAAGTTTTTATTTTCTTTATGTTTTTGTTGTATTTCGTTTATTATTGCTTAAGGGTAAATTTGGAATAAATTTTTAGTTTTTCTTTTTTAATAACTTGTTTTTTATAAGGAATTTATTTTTGTCGTTTTGCATGATTTCGAAAATATAAATATATTAATTTTTTCTAAGTTTTGGCACATAAGTTAGAAAGATAATGTAGGAATATTTAAAAATTATTTTTAGCTGCAGTGGAGAGGGGAATTGGAAGTAGTCGAAACTTTTTTTTATAAAATTTTAATTAAAAAGAATTATGTTGGAACTTTTTCCTAATAGAATTTTTAATAAATAATTATTAAAACTTAAATGCAAAAGAATCATTTACATTTTGTATTATATAAACTGGGAATAATAAAATTATTTTGTTAAAAATAAAAGCCGGAAAAAGTGGAAAAAAACCTAAGCATACAAGTACTACAATTAACTGCAATTAACAAAATTTATAGTGAAAAAAGAAACAATTATATTTAGAGCAAATACATATAATCCAAATATTAGTTTTAAATCCCCAAAAGTCTAGTGTTTATAATGGGAGAATCAAAATGATCGAGCTAAGCGGTTATGTTCGGTTATTTAGGTAGTCAAAGTAAAGACAGACTTACTTGAATCCATTAGCTGTCCTTTTGTTTTATCCAAAAAAGTATACTTTCTCGACCCACCCATATTCAGCACAATTCAAACCATCCTGAGTCACGAACGAACAATTCTTTCTTATTAAGTATAGATATCTTATGTTAATTCGATGGAGCAGGACAAATTGTCACTTTAGTCAAGTGAAACAATAGCTGTCCCTGTTGTTTTACTCGAAAAAGTAAACTTCCTCAACCCACCCATGTTCAGCACGAATCACACTATTCTGAGTAACGAATGAACAATTTTTTTTTATTAAATATAAATATCTTATGTCAACTCGCTTAACTCAAAAAAGTATACTTCCTCGGCCCACCCATGTTCAGCACGAATCAAACCATCCTGAGTCACGAACGAACAATTCTTTCTTATCTTATGTTAATTCGATGGATCAGAACAAATTTTCCCTTTAGTCAAGTAAAACAGTAGCTGTTCCCTTTTATTTACTCGAAAAAGTATTCTTCCTCAATCTATGTTCAGCATGAATTAAAATATTCTTAAGTACAAACGAATCTTTCGTTTTGGATACCGATATCTTTTACTAAAGTTTTTATTCTTATTAGATAAATGAAAATCAACATTAGAATTTGCAATTACAAGGATTCAATAAGATCTATAACATTTATCTATATCGGGAATCATAGGTTATTGATGCAACCAGGCAGTGGCCAAATCACTAGATTTCACATGATAGTCCCGTTGTGTTATATCAAGGACCACAACCGCCATGTCATACTAAAGTGATATTGGCACAACTTTGATCGAGATGGAGTACCATTTTAAACATGTAGTGGTTGAGAATAAACGACATCATTCAAGAAATCATTTCTGCGTGTGGCACAGGCCCACACAATGTTCAACATTTTTTAAACTGCAAGGCAAATCCAACACAGCTGAAAGCTGAATCTCTTTTTTTGACTTAGCCGATAGATGCGGCTTGTCTATTGTATTTAAATCTAACTGACTTGGATAACCAGAGCAAAGTAGAAAAGTAGGAACTAATTTTCAACTATATATACGTGTAATTTTAGGTGTGGCTGCTACAGCAACAACAACCACTCTTAGTTTAAAAGGGATAATCATGGGTTCCTAAAACACTTGAAACTTAAAAGGTTTTAACAGCTTCGGAAAAAAACAAAATTTTTAGATGGAAAGTGAATAGAACATGTTTTAATAGGACTTTCGTGGAGAAACTTTGCTGAAACTTTATAAATATTAGACTTGATTAAGCTTTAATGAAGCCGGCAAGGGTATTAAACGATTCTATCTAACATTTGAAATATTAAACAGAAGTAGCAAAAGAAATATATAAAAAATACATAAATTAACGATATATATTAACGATATCTATTGAAAAAACTGTACGTTTTGAATCCCTTGTACGTTTTGAATCCCTTGTACGCTTAGATTTCTTTTTAGTTGTGAAACTTATTTCGTTTACATTTTATCATAGACTTATTAATACATATACCCAGTTCACATTAGTTGTCGTAGCGTTGTATCGTTGTATATGGTAATTTTTGTAATCTTGGTTTGTTTTTGCTTCGCCTCTTTTGCATTTCACATTTTAATAATTATATTATTTTATGTTAATATATACCAAAAACTATAAATATTGGTTAATATTTTTAGTTTTTAAATCATCGATAATTAAAAAAAAACGGAGGGGAAAAATCATATGTTAATTCCTTTAAAATTATATTCCCTAAATAATGTCATGTTACATTACAATGTAATTTATAAAAACTAAATCTACTAAAAGTGTAAAATGTTGCAATAAAGGCTTTTGGGACTAAGTATACATACATACTACAAACTACAAAATTGCATTTAGTGTAACAATTCTAATTTAATAATAAAATAGCAATAAGTGCATTTTTACACAAATTCTTTGTTTACAAGTGTTTTTTTTTTTTTTTTGGATTTTTTAAATAAGTCCAATATCTCTTAAAGTGCCCTCTATAACGTCATCCTATAGAAGAAGTATAGAAAGAAAAAAGTTTTGGTGAAGAGTATTTAAAAAAGTGTATTTTTAGCCAAAAGGGTAGGATGGTAACAACAGGGATGGAAAATATAGTATTATTGTGCTTTTTGACAATGAAAATAAATCGCCCGATATAATAAGTACTTTTTATTAGTAGTCGCATAGATTATTTCGCAGATTAGTCCATAGACTAGTCCATTAATTAGTCCACATATTAGCATATGGACTAGACCACACTCAAGTTCAAACACTAGTCCAGAGACCAGTCAATATGTTAATGAACATTTTAATCTATAGACTAGTCTACGGACTATTGTATAAACTAGTCTATGGATTGGTCTAGTGATTAATCAATAGATTTGTATGTCTAATTCATACACTATTCCATAGACTAATTAATAGAGTTGTTCTTGGTCTAGTCCACAGACTATTCTATACCAATAATTATTTTAGTACTTTTAAACTAAAAAAAAGTACTCTTTATAAAAACAGTTAGTACTATTTAAATATTTTAAATTTTCCATGCCTGGTTAGTAATAATGTTGAGAGATTTTTATTTTTTATTGGGCAGAGAAAAGAGGGAAGATGAACAAAATTTTAAAAATTACAAAGTTATTTAACAAATGATAACAACAAACACAACAAAAATTTGGTTAAAATAAATCAAAAAAAGTCAACAAAATCTAATATGAATCGGTTTTAATTTTATTTGATAGCTATTTAGGGCGGGTTTCTTACTACTCAGTTAAACTAGGCATAACTTGGATTAAACTGGGAACAAATTTAGACGGACTTTATCCGATGATTGTGTTTTTCAGTTATGGATTTAATAAACAACAAATAAAACAAAACAAATCAGAAAATTGCAATTTACTTAAAATATTAAGTTTTTGTTCTTCCGAAATCATTGTTTTATTGTTTTTTTAAATGTGTTTTCTCACTAATAACTTAGGTTTAATTGGCCAATAACACTCTGTTAAACTAAGATGATATGTTTACTGAAAAACACAAAACCTATATTATACTAAGTTAAAACAAAGAATGTAGATTATCTTTATCTGAAAAACTCGCCCTTAATCAGTAAAAGTTTAACTGTGGTTTAAAGTCTTTAGTAAAAAAAATTGGTGGACCTAAATTTATAGTAGAATTTTAAATATTATTCCCTAAACAATGTCGTAAAATGTTCGTAAGTAATTTATGACGTTTTCTATACTAAAGTGTAAAATGTTGCCCTCTCAAAATTTTGCCTTATAGCAATAATGCAACATTTTGTCGTAAAATATTGGTAAGTAATTTATAACGTTTTCTATACTAAAGTGTAAAATGTTGCCCCTCAAAATGTTGTCTTTTAGCAATAATGCAACATTTTTTTGGAAAATTTTTGGCCGAAAACACCATTTTTAAAAAAGCAAAACTGTATAAATTTATAATATTGTAGTAATGGAGAAACCGAATTACATATATATTAAACGTTTTATCTAATTAAAAAAAAACTAATTTTTTAACACTTTGTTTTTTTCGAAATTAAAAAAAAAAAATTCTTATTCTTTTAAAGTACTTTCTACAACGTCAACCTATAGAAGAATTAGAGAAAGGAAAAAGTGTGATAAAGTGTTTAAATGAAGTATAATTAAATAAAAGATTATAACTTTTGTAATGACAAGATATGACACTTTAAAAACGAGTAGAGAGAAAAAAACGAAGAAATGATTTATAAAGAAAAGTGCAAAGAAAAACACAATTATTACAAATATAAAACTGTTATAAAAAGATTAGAAAACAAAAAAATTAAATGTTTTAATAGTCAATATTTATCGGTTTTAAAAAATCTTACTGATCTACCTTAAGGTAAATAATGTTTACTTTTACCTTAATTTTCTGAAAAAAAGTGAAAACATTTTCTTTTAAAGTGAAATTTTTGTAAGAAATTACAAGATTTTCCTATTTTATTCGCATTAGTCATGAATGTCTTCACTTTTCAGCTTTAAATATTGACCATATACACACATGTATGTACATAATTTCTTACACGTTAACAATTTTATTCAATTGATCTACAATTATACACTTAAAGCCCCAATTTTTTACAGCTTTGTTTTATATTTCCTTTAAATATTAATAAACAGTAAAAAAATATACAAAAAAAAAACACCTAAATGGAATTACATATTTATGTATTAAAAACCAATGTTGATTGTCTTTATTATTTAATAAAAGGGGATTTGGAGAATCTATTAAAAAATATATATATTAACAAAACACACAAACACAACTAGAAAAAAGTTAAACGTTAATACATATTGATGAAATTTCAACATTATGATTATTTTTTTTCAAATCCTATTCATGTTTTTTGAATTGAAACTATTGTTTTATATACTGAAACAAAATGTTGTATTAGATAAAATTGTTAAAATATTTTTACTGATCTAAGTTTAGTCAGTACATTTCATTTTCTGCGATACTGATTTTCTCAGAATGATAAGCTTTTTCACATCAAGGATACATTCATATTACTTCTACTCGCATAAAAAAATAACTTTTGCTAGGAAACTAAAAATATCTTTATAAAACCTTCCAGCATTAATTTTTCTTTTTAAAATCGTTGATAATTTCGATATATGGATAATCTAATAATGTAAAGGGAAGTGGAAATATTGGAGTTAATTTGAAAAATGAATCCTGATATCGCCAGCAAGAGCCAGCTGTAATTATGAATTGTGAATCTTTGACGTCCAGTCGAGAGAGATAAGATCAATTATGTTTTCGTTATATTAAACTAAATCAAGATGGTAGTAATCCAGAGCTTCCATATCGAAGATTTTATCTAATTCCGGAACACATAAAACTACGTACATAATTCTAAGAAGCTTAAACTTTATAATTTATAAAGAAATTGGCTCATTCTAAAGGTTTAGGTTGGGCTGGATAGTTGATTATTTGATGGGTATCATGAGCACCCTTTCCACATTCTGTGCATGTATTGCGGACGGCACGGTCTTTGCGGGCCAGTAGTCGTTAAGCCTTTTGCTCCATACCGTTCGCAGTTTTGCCACATCAATTCTTGTTTTCAGCTGCAGGATATTCGCATTTTCAAGCAATAACATGAAATTGCGGTATTTATGGCGCCTCTATGAATTTCGTTCAAAGCTGCTATAAGCGAATTACGAGCCAAGGGATCCTGCACATCTCTTCAACAATGTTTCTTTGTCCATTCTCCAAGTGCTGCCGGCTGGCGGTTTGAGGTCGTTGTTTATACTTCGCAATCTATGCGTAACCTGTTAGATCAAATTGTTTGCTTATCAACAAAAGAACTTTGTTAATTTACTTTTAGTAACATTTGAATTTTAAATAATTGTTTTTATGTTTTATAATTAAAATTTCTCA
>NC_060952.1:41922631-41992631 GCF_022045245.1 Lucilia cuprina
TTAGTAACATTTGAATTTTAAATAATTGTTTTTATGTTTTATAATTAAAATTTCTCATTCTACTTTTGAAACTGAAAATAGTTGTTTATAATTTATTGAGTTCCAATATAACCACAGTGACATGAGCTGAGGAGGTAAGCAGGCTGTCAAAGGTGAATCCCAAAACCTTTGGCTGTTTCTCCGTCGGTATTTGTGTTAACCTCCTTCGTTCAGTTAGTGAAGAGTGATGCTGAAGACTTTGCTGATGATAGTTTCAGGATTCAATCGATCGCATTGCCTAGTACAGTCGTCCGCATATGATATAACTTTAAAGCCTTTTGGAGTTGGTAATGTAGATGGTTAACAATTGGGGTTTTGAGCACTTGTCTCTAAACTCAACGAACTATTCCCTGCCACTCAGATATTTTTCAATTCATCTCTTTAAGTTGTTGGATATGGTGGACTGCAGGATGTTCTAAAAGAGGCCTTTGGTAGGAAAGTCTTACGAGAAGACTGCGAATTCTATAGATCTAGATGGAAATAATTCGATTTCGAAAAACTAAAGTTAAGGGAATAGATTCAGAGTTAATTTTTTCTATAAGATTCAGAATACCAACGATCTGATTCCAGCCCTATGTTAAAAGAAAACGTTTGAAATTAACATTAAAAGGCCAGACCGAAAATGTAGAGGATTTAATACTGATCCAACTGCACTCGATTCGTAATGGTCTGTGTATCAAAGGCAATAAGTTACTAAACACAAAATGATCAAGTATGATTAGATCATCATTTATTTTATGTAAAATCAGTACAAATATCTTCTTTTCCTTTTTGTTTATAATAGTAAAGACTTTATGGTAGCAACTTTGGCTCCAGTTTATGAGAAAGAAAAATTATGATAATTTCAAGTTCAAAACTCTTAAATTTTAATTTAGTAGACTTATTACAAGAGCAATATATGCCACATTGTAACGTTATTATTTAATTTTTTTTTATTTATCTAAAACAACATTTTGTTTTCTTCCAATTTATTTTCTTTTTTCAACTAAATTTTTAATGCAAAAAAAATATCAACTAGCAAAAATCTGATGTCTCTATATGAACCACTTTGAAAAGAAATACTTTGCTTTTAGAATAAGTAAAAGTTAAGCACTATTAGCAATAAATAAGTTACATTTTTTTATTATAAATATTTATATATATTTTTTTTAATAAATTACACATAAATAAAATTGTTACTAAAACTATAGATGTTTTGTTTTTTTATAAGGGAAATATACACTTAACAAAATTTAATTTAAATACTCATTGAAGTCCTGATGTTAGAGGTGATAGTGGTAGTAGTAACAGACGTATGTAGAGGATTTTTTTATATTATTTTAAAATATTTTAACAACATCATACAATTTGTAGGTGGTGTATTGTTGGTAGTAGTACAAGTAGTAGTAGTAGTAGTAGAGGAGTAGTAAATGTTTGTTGGGTAAGCATTAATTAGAAAACGAACATGGAAGGGTTAACATTATGATTAATCAAATACATACATTTTGCAAGATGTATTTTGAGTTTATGATTGATTTCATTACATTTTATTTTTAATTTTTTTTCTAATTCAAAAACACTTAACAAGACACAAGTATTTTTATATTTATTAATAACTACGCAGGGTTATATGTTTTGGATTAGTGTGGTTTTAAAACGGGCAGAAAAAAAAACAACATTCGAGGGTACTATTAAGAAATATTGAAACATGCTTAATAAGAGGGACTTTTGGCTAAGTGATGTGCATTGAATCAATTAAAGTATTCATTAGAATTTAGGGAATTTATTTAATTATTACAGAAAAGTTAAATTAAGTATTTTTTAAATTACTTTTTAATTAATTAATTACACATCTCTTACTTGTTTTTAAACCTAAATTGTTTTTCTAATTTATCTATTTAAATTAAAACAATTACAGCAAACACAGCACAATATTTTGTAGAACTAAAAACGAAAATCATGCAAAACTTACATAGAAAAATACCTTATAAATGTTAAAATAAAAAGAACAGCTACACAAAATGTCTACAATTACTATACAAAACAATTTTGTCATTTAAGATATTGTAAATAAAATGGCATAAAATATATATATATATATTTATTAAAAAAATAAGAAAACAAATAAACAGGACGGTATTAGTTAAAGACAACAAGGTCTTGTTTTAGTTATATGGCAAATGGCAAGTGAAATAAAAACTATATTCAATAAACAATTTATAAATTGACAAGATATACATTTCAAATAAAAAGGAATCATATTAACTAATAAAATTTAAATAAAATATTTAATTAATAATAATAATAATAACATAAATGATAAAAACAAAAAAAGAGCTTCGCTTTAGGCAAAATAAATTATATTCATGCAAGTAGTTATATTACTTTAGTTTTCACTATTGTTCTTCAATTAAAACCTATTTTAATGTTTTAAATATTTAATAAAAAAAGAATTTAATTTAATGAATAAAAAAATTCTTCTTGCTTATGAAAGAAATTAAGTTGAAAAAAAACAACAAAAAGCAAAACAACAATTAGCAATAAAATCATATATATAAAATATATAAACAAAATTTAAAATTTCAAATTATTAATCATTCAATTGTTGTCCAGTTTAAGTTTGTTTTTGAGTTTTTTTAACAGAAAAATAAAAAAAAGGAAAATAAAATTTATCATAATTATAAAAGAAATTGTTAAAAAAGTATTATAATTGTTGAGAAATTTTTTTTGAAAGCAACAATTAATGAAATTTTAGCATTAGATGCGAAAAAAACTAAAATTTTAAAAACTAAATTTAAAAAATAATAATAATAAAAATTATAATTAAAAAATAAATTTTGTAAAATTTGTAAGTTATATATGGATGCTTTGCTTTTTTTTAACTGTTTTGTTTAATTTAGGATGCATATTATTTAATTTAGTTTAATTGTAATATTATTTAGTTTAATTTATAAATCAAACATTTCTGGTGTACTAACCTCTTGCAGTAGATCCTGTGAGGCAATTGCCTTTAAAACATTCTTTTTTGAGGTTTCTTGTATCTCGCCGCCAATTAAAAGTTCATCTAATATGAAATAGGCTTTTTCAAAATTAAATATTATATCCAATTCACAGACCTGAAAATTAATATAAAAGAAATTTTTATAGTTTTTTTTAAAAATTCACAAAGTTTTTTAAAAAAAGTTTTATGAAATCACTTAAAATTTTTAAAGTAGTAGAAGTTTTGTCTTTAAAATTATTGTCAAGTTGAAATAAATTTATTTACTAAGTAATATTTTACACTTTCGGAATGCAATTCTATGAAAGGGCTGTATATGCGCCAAATTGCTACGGACTCTGGTTAAAAACTCATTAAAAAACGAGTAATTTGAACTTAAAATATTTCCTTCTTACTTAGTTGGCGACTAGATTGCGTCTTTTGGTTTTATAAACCCGATAGTCTAGAATCAAGAATACATCCAACGTATTTCATGCCCTAGATTGTGAAGTCAGTGTGGTTGGATTGACAATTTTTGGTCGTTGTTAGTTGAACGCCGAGTCGTTCCGGTGCGAAGAACCGATTGTCGTAGGAACGCTACGCCCTAGATTGTGGTTGTTGTTGTTGCAGCGACACGTATTAAGTCGGTGTGGCTCGGTTGACAATCCTTGGTCGTTATTTGTTGAACTCCGAGTCTTTTCGGTGCGAAAAACCGCTTGTCGTGAGAACGCCCTAGATTGTTGTTATTGTTGCTGAAGTTGTCAGACCGTGCACCACTCAAAAACCTTGGTGGTCACATTTGACAGTCTATTTGCTTCCTCAGTACATGAAACTGCAAACACACAGTTTATATGCGGAGAAAAAAACAAGGTACTCAAAGCGCTAACTGGCAGCACTTTAGCTATATACAAAACGATTGGTCGGTCAGTGGTTATTCACGCCAGTAAATCAGGGATAACCAGTGGAGAAACATTCGAAGCTACCAAAACGCTGCTGTAAAGGGCTGCTTACAAATTAACTTGGAACATCATCTGCACGAGAAAACGAAGGTCCTTTCAATCAAGAAATACAACATCATGTTGATGATCAGGACCTAGTTATGTGCATTATAAAATCGATCAGTTCTCGTACACGGAATGTCATCAATTCCGCGGTCGTACTTGCAGGTCGCCCATAGCAGACACAGAAAAAACTTGCCGCTGAAAACAAGACTTGTTCTGCTACCACTAAGATCGGGACGGAGCAACAGGCTTAATGATTAATGGTCACGAATAGACCATGCCGTACCCAAGGAATGTCCTGCTTGCAGTCAAGGTTATCAGGCTACCCCCACACATTCAACTACTTAGCCGACCCTACTTTTTTGTGTATGTATTTATGGACACGGAAACACAATTTTAAATCAAATTTATCTTAAATGAAAACCCAAATAAAAATAAGGACAGTGATGAAAAAAGTCACTACAAATACCATATTCGAAGTACATAAAACCAATGAAATTTACATAAGGATGTCATTGACATTTTTATTTCTTCTTATAATAATGTAAGAAGTAGTTAAAAGTGGTCAAAAATGAACAACATCCATCCAATGACTTGCTAATGAAAAATACTACCGGTCTTATTTATAATGAAAAACGAGCATATACTTTTTTGTGTGTAAATTCCTATAAGGGAAAAGATAGCAGCTTGTTGGTTAGTGGTTAGTTTTTTACTATAAATAAAGTCAGACATCTTTTTCCACACTTTTTTCCAAAGAAGTCAGTTACCACTAAACGTATTCAAGTAGTAACGTTGTTAGTGTTCTAATGTATCAGTATGGAAGTCGTGAATTTGATTCGCACCAGAGACTGTAGTAATGGAACTTACAACATATCCTATAGTATTCTAAATGTCTCTATCTATGTCTTATTTCATAAGAAGATAAATTAAAGGAATTACATGAAGATATTAACATTTTAAAACTAAATTACGCTTCCTATTATCACAATTCTCTTATAGCTTATTTAATAATAATTGAATACTTACACTACCAAAATATTTATCCAAAAGCTCAACATAACGATGAATAATTTCCAAAGTTAACAATTCATTGTCGTTCTGCTCAATAGCACAACAGAAATACAAACTGGCATAACTGAAATAATAAAAAGACATTATTGTTTAAAAAGAATCTACTTATCAAACATCATCAACCTACCGCTTATAAACGATTTTGCAATCTTTCCACTCCAAAAAGGAGCACATTTTTGGTTTACGAGCCAAAATGGTTGTGACCAATTCACGGGTAATCTTCTTCTTGACCTTGTCGGGATAAGCATTATACCATTTTTGTAAACGTAATTTGCCCTGACGGCTGAACAACAGCATAAAAAGCATCTAAAATGGTAAAAAAAAAAACAAAAAATTATTAATAATTCGTAGCAGTAGGCAACAGCGGAGCACCCACTGTACTAAATTTACAATATTGGGGCGCGTCATCAATTTTAATGTTTTGTGGAATATTTTCTTAGAAATTAGTTAATTTTCATAACTCACCATTTTGCTAAATTAAATTTAAACTTTTTTAACAATTTCCTTAATAGATTTTTAGATATTTTTATTATTTTTCATAAAATTTCATGAGAAAAGAAAATTTTCAATAGCACAATACACAGGAAAAAAATGTTGAATGAATAATAAAAAGATAAAGAAAAAAAATGCACTTGACAGCTGCCATCAGGTGAAGACAAGCCTAAAGAAAACAATAAAAGCAGAGTTGCTACAAGTTAAATCATCTGTCATGAACACCACCCTGAAGTATACAAAATATAGATATTTTTTATTAAGGTGGTAGCACTAACAGATTTGTTTATTTTTATTTAATATAAACTGACAGCTTTATTACATAAAACAATAACAAAATGCCTTATGTTGTTGTAATTTTTAGCAGTTGGTGTACAAATGCAATTATCATTTTTTTTATCTCTGGGTTAAATGTCAATTATCAGTTTTTCTTAATAAAGTGCCGTGTGTTGAACACGTCTTTTTCGGTGGATTTGTGGAAATTCTTTTAAAAAATAGGAATTTCTTAGTAAATATCCTTTAAACGACCTTAATATTTGTGAATATTAGCAAGGAAATATGTCTTTGAAGTTAACAGCGAATGTTAATAATCCACCGATCAGTAAGTTTATATATAAATTCCTACAACATTTTTAGGTTATTTCGTTGGCATTTGTTGGCACTCCTCCGAAAAAAAAATTTCATCATTTTAATGTATTATTTCAATAAAATACTATATTGTCTTTGTTTATTGCAGGTGGTTTGGCTACAGCGCATTTAATCAATGACACAGTGCCAGTGGAAATTGTTTGGGGCAGTGAAACTTCATTGTTGTATCCAGATGGCAGACGTATGTCTTGCTACTCCAACAACGATGTTTTGCGTGCTTTAGCTAGAGCAGCTCCAGCCTATAAATTGTATGGTGAAACCGCTATTGAACGCACACAAATCGATCATTGGTTGTCTTTCTCACTAACCTGTGACGATGACATATCCTGGGCCATGACTTTTTTGGATAAATCCATAGCTCCTGTTACCTATTTGGTAGCCAACAAATTGACAATAGCCGATTTTGCTTTATACAATGAAATGCACTCACGCTATGAAGTATTGGCTGCCAAGGGTATACCCCAACATGTGCAGAGATGGTTCGACTTGATAAGTGCCCAGCCTCTTATTCAAAAGGTTCTCAATTCTTTGCCAGAGGAAGCTAAAATCTCCGCTAAACAAGTTAATCGTTCGAAGAATTCTAAGGAAGCCTCACCTGCTGCCAACTCTAAACCTGGAGAACGTAAACAAGAAGGTAAATTCGTTGATTTACCCGGTGCCGAAATGGGCAAAGTTGTGGTACGTTTTCCTCCAGAAGCTTCCGGTTATTTGCATATTGGTCATGCCAAGGCTGCTCTTTTAAATCAATACTATGCTCAAGCTTTCAATGGCAAATTGATTATGCGTTTTGATGACACAAATCCCGCAAAAGAAACTGTGGAATTTGAAAATGTTATTTTGGGCGATTTGGAATTGTTGAATATTAAACCTGATGTGTTTACCCACACCTCCAACTATTTCGATTTAATGTTGAGCTACTGTGAACAATTAATAACTGATGGTAAAGCTTATGTTGATGACACTCCTCCCGAGCAAATGAAAGCTGAACGTGAACAGAGAACAGAATCGAAAAATCGTTCCAATGGTAAGTAAAAACATATAAAAATAGAAAATTAAAATATAGTAACATGTCATGCTCCTTATTTTTAACATATTCTTTTTTCAGATGTTGCCAAAAACATGTCTATGTGGAAGGAGATGTTAAATGGCACTGAATACGGCCAAAAATGCTGTGTACGTGCCAAAATTGATATGTCATCACCCAATGGTTGTATGCGTGATCCCACTATCTACAGATGCAAAAATGAACCACATCCTAGAACGGGTACCAAATACAAGTAAGTAAAATTAACGTTATACATTTGAACCCTAATTTTCAATATTAATTTTCCCTCTTGAACTTTTGATTGAACTTTTTTACTTTAGAGTCTACCCCACCTACGATTTTGCCTGTCCCATCGTTGATGCCATTGAAAATGTTACACACACTTTGCGTACCATGGAATATCACGATCGTGACGATCAATTTTATTGGTTCATTGATGCCTTGAAACTACGCAAACCCTACATTTGGGAATACAGTAGATTGAACATGACCAACACTGTTTTGTCCAAACGTAAGCTAACCTGGTTTGTTGAATCCGGTTTAGTAGATGGTTGGGATGATCCTCGTTTCCCCACTGTACGTGGTATTGTTAGACGTGGTATGACTGTTGAAGGTTTAAAGGAATTCATAATTGCTCAGGGTTCCAGTAAGTCTGTAGTCTTTATGAATTGGGATAAGATTTGGGCTTTCAATAAGAAGGTCATCGATCCCATTGCCCCACGTTATACTGCCCTCGAATATGAAAATCGCGTTGTGGTAAATGTAGCCGGCGCTAAGAAAGAAAAAATCGAAGTTCCTGTACATCCTAAGAATGAGTCTTTGGGTAAAAAGACTGTTACATTGGGACCCAAAATCTATATTGATTATGTTGATGCTGAGGCTTTGAAGCAGGGAGAAAATGCCACCTTTATCAATTGGGGTAATTTGATGATCAATAAGATCAACAAAGATGCCAATGGCAAAATTGTTAGCGTTGATGCTTCATTAAATTTGGACAACAAAGACTTTAAGAAGACCCTTAAACTTACTTGGTTGGCTGTAGAAGATCAAGCTGAAGAATACCCACCCACTTACTGTGTGTACTTTGATAATATCATTAGTAAAGCGGTTTTGGGTAAAGATGAAGATTTTAAACAATTCATTGGCCATAAAACACGTGAAGAAACTCAAATGTTGGGTGATCCTGAATTGAAGAAATGCAAAAAGGGTGACATTATTCAATTACAACGTCGTGGTTTCTTTAAGGTTGACAATGCCTATGCTCCACCCAGCGCTTATTCAAATGTACCCTCACCAGTAATTCTATTCTCTATTCCTGATGGTCATACTAAGGATATGCCCTCGTCGGGTTTGAAAATTAATACTGCAACCAATCAGGATGCTAATAAAACGGTAAGTTGTGTTTTTATTAATTTTATATATTTATTTGAAGTTGAGGATTTTATTCTATTCCAAATTAAGAGACATTGAGACGTTTAAAAAGTGATTTAAAATTTTGTTCAGTATTACAAATACCTTTGAAATAACTAAATCTGATACCGGAGGTTAGTATTCATAAACGCTTAATAAAGTTATTGATGGTTTATTGTGGTAATTTTGTTAGCAAAATCTGCTTAAGAAATCGAAAAAGAACGATTTAAACTTATGAATACGGTGGTTAAATTTGAACTAATTTTTAAATTAGAAATTAAGATTTTTGACTTCAGAATGATATTTAGATAAGTCACATTCTTTATTTACCCCAGTCACTAAAATATACTACTTCTTTATTATCTTTTTAAAAGAGTTTGTTTATAAAGAGCACCGAAACAATAGCAAACTGCTCTCAGCTATTCCCCAATTTTTAATCTTCAACTCTCTTTCCAACTTATTTTAATTCACTCACACGTGTGAGATCACCAAATAAAGAGTACATAATAATAAAACGATAATATCGTGCCATTGTGTCGACACCTTTCATTTGTTTAACAACATTCGTTTTGTACGGAGTAAGTTCAAATGTGGGGAGTAAATCAAAACCTCAACAAATACTAAATACACTGCAGACTAAGCCAATATGAATGCAGACAAGCAGCAAGCGAACACACTTAACTAAAAGACTGAAATCTAAATGAAGATTGTCTTTTAAGTGCTTGTCGGTTACATTTGTATTCATGTGCGTTATAACATAAATGAGACATTCTTTGTAGTAGACAGAGTAAATGGGGAATATGCTGACGTATACATTTGATATTATTGCATTATAAAATAGAAAAATCTTTAATAAATTGAATGAAATTTTCTTTTAGCCAACATCGAACGGTGTACCTGCAAATGCTGTGGCAGATTTAGATCAAAAGATTGTCAAACAGGGTGATATTGTTCGTGATCTTAAGTCTAAAAAGGCGGATAAAGCTCAAGTTGATGCTGAAGTTAAAAAATTATTGGCTTTGAAGGCAGATTATAAGGCTGCTTGCGGTAAAGATTGGAAACCAGGACAAACACCAGCTGCTGCTGCTCCCGCTGTAACTAAAGCTCCTGTTAATGATGCTAGCTCAGTTAATGAGAGCATTGTAAAGCAAGGTGACTTAATTAGAGACCTTAAGGCTAAAAAGGCTGCTAAAACTGAAATCGAACCACAAGTTAAAATCCTCTTAGACTTGAAAGCCCAATTTAAGAGTTTAACTGGTCAAGATTGGAAACCCGGTGTACAAGTGCCCACCGCAAAGTCTTCCTCTCCCGCTCCTGCTGCTACTAGTGCCAACTCAGCAGTAGAAGTTGTTTTAAGCAAAATTGCTGAACAAGGTGATAAAGTAAGACAATTGAAATCTGCCAAAGCTGACAAAGCAGCCGTAGATGCTGAAGTAAAAACTTTATTAAGTTTAAAGGCTGAATATAAACAATTAACTGGTAGTGATTGGAAACCAGGTGCAGTAGCTCCTGTTGTGGTGAAACAAGAAAAGTGTCCAGATTTACCCACCAGCTCGGCTGTAAATGAATTACTAAATAAAATTGCCGCTCAAGGTGACAAAATTAGACAACTAAAATCCAGTAAAGCTGACAAGGCCACTATTGAACCAGAGGTAAAATTGTTATTGGCTTTGAAAGCTGACTACAAAAGTCTTACTGGTGAAGAGTGGAAACCCGGATGTGTAGCTCCAGCCAATACGGTAAAAACTGAAACTATTGATTTGACTGCCGCTGATTCTGATTCCGAGGTTGAAGTCGTTTTGGAAAAGATTAAAGTTCAAGGTGATAAAATACGCCAATTAAAATCAGAAAAAGCCGCCAAACCCGTCATCGATCCCGAAGTACAATCATTGTTAAAACTCAAGGCCGAATATAAAACCTTAACTGGTAAAGATTGGACTCCAGACACTAAACCCCCTTCAAAAACCGCAGTAGTTAAACAAGAAGTAAAAATGTCATCTGTACCAGCTAACGAAAAGGATTTGTTAACCAAAGAAATCACTGAGCAGGGAGGAAAAGTTCGCACTGCCAAAACCAATAAGGCTCCCAAAGAAGAAATTGATATGGAAGTAGCTAAATTGTTGGCGCTTAAAGCCAAATATAAGGAAGTAACTGGTACCGATTTCCCCGTAGCCGGTCGTAGTGGTGGCAGTTCGAAGAAATCTGGACAGGAAAAGAAAGAAGTCACCAAACCCGCTAAGCCAGTGAAAAAAGAACCTGAAGTTGCTGGTGGCGCAGTGAAGAAACAAACACGTTTGGGTTTGGAAGCCACCAAGGAAGACAATCTTCCCGAATGGTATTCCCAAGTGATCACTAAAGGTGAACTTATCGAATACTATGATGTTTCAGGCTGTTATATTCTCCGCCACTGGTCATTTGCCATATGGAAATTCATTAAGAACTGGTTTGATGCCGAAATCACTAAGATGGGTGTCAAAGAGTGCTATTTCCCCATCTTTGTATCCAAGGCCGCTTTGGAAAAGGAAAAGGATCATATTGCTGACTTTGCCCCTGAAGTTGCGTGGGTCACAAAGTCTGGAGAGTCTGATTTGGCTGAACCCATAGCTGTAAGACCTACCTCTGAGACCGTTATGTACCCTGCATACGCCAAGTGGATTCAATCTTACCGTGACTTGCCCATTCGCCTCAATCAATGGAATAATGTAGTCCGTTGGGAATTTAAACATCCCCAGCCTTTCTTACGCACCAGAGAATTTTTGTGGCAGGAGGGTCATACCGCCTTTGCCGGCAAAGAGGAAGCCGACAAGGAAGTATTAGACATTTTGGAATTATATGCTCAAGTTTACACCGATTTGCTGGCCATTCCAGTGGTTAAGGGTCGCAAGACTGAAAAGGAGAAATTTGCAGGTGGAGATTATACCACCACTGTTGAAGCCTTTATATCTGCTTCTGGTCGCGCCATTCAGGGTGCAACTAGCCATCACTTGGGTCAAAACTTCTCCAAAATGTTTGAAATCGTTTTTGAAGATCCTGAAACCCAACAGAAACAATACGTTTACCAAAACTCCTGGGGTATTACCACCCGTACTATTGGTGTCATGATCATGGTACATTCTGACAATCAAGGTATTGTTCTACCACCTCACGTAGCCTGCATACAGGCAATTGTTGTACCCTGCGGCATAACCGTCAACACCAAGGATACAGAAAGAGCAGAACTTTTAGAAGCTTGCCGAGCCTTAGAAAAGCAATTATGCGCCAAGGGTATTCGCTGTGAGGGTGACTATCGCGACAACTATTCTCCCGGCTGGAAATTCAATCATTGGGAATTGAAGGGTGTGCCATTGCGTATCGAATTGGGCCCCAAAGACATGAAGGCCAAACAAATTGTAGCCGTACGCAGAGATACTGGCGAAAAACTTATTTTGGCTATGGAAAATGTTGAATCAAAGATTTCTCAACTACTGGAAACCATTCATGACAGTATGTTGGCCAAGGCTAAGGTTGATTTGGAAAGTCATACAAAACTCACCAAGAATTGGGCTGATTTCTGTAAATTCTTAGACCAAAAGAATATTTTATTGTCGCCTTTCTGTGGTGAAATTTCTTGTGAGGATAAAATTAAGGCGGATAGTGCTCGGTAAGTTTATTAAATAATTCAATTGAAACCTTTTTTATTAACAGTTTTTTCTATTTATAGTGACGAAGATGCTGAACCTGGTGCACCAGCTATGGGTGCCAAATCATTGTGTATACCTTTCGATCAGCCTGCTCCAATTACTGCTGCTGACAAATGTATTCATCCAGGTTGTACGAACAAACCCAAGTACTTTACTTTGTTTGGACGCAGTTACTAAGTTTTAAACGATGTTTCCAAGTGACGATTTTACCCTCTACGAGATTTATTAATACAATTTAAATATGCTTGTTTTTTAATGTCCACATTTATTTATAATTGATAGTTTTTTATTTAAAAAATATATACGAATAGATTTTCAGTTATTAATTAGTATCTCATAAAAAGTATCCGTAGTTTTTTTTATTAAAAATAGTGTTTTAAAATACACCCATTAATAAGCAATTAGTCCTTTTTAATTATTTACTCCAACGTTATAAACATCATCAATCTGTAGTTTTGCGAGTTAAATATAAATTTATTGACAACAAAAATTAATTATTTTGATTAAAACACGTAAACCCAATAGAGATAAAACAATCTCTTTTGAGTTTATGCTGCAGTTCTATCCGCGACACTATTTAAAATGCATCGGCGCCGCACAACAGGTGTTTTTTCGGATCTCATAAAGTACACTGACAGCAATCACATTGGCAATAGTATTTTATTATAAAATACTTTTCAAAAACATTAATAACTTTCATTTAATGTCGTACAATTTCATAACATTGCGTCTTCGCTACATTCTCTTAAACTATTAACAGGAATATAAACATATTAACATCAAACTAACATTTTCCATCTTACTTTTCCACCACCTTTGCTGTGCTGGCTTCCACTGCAGCCTTTTCATCCTCTTTTACTTCATCACCCAAAGCAGCCATATTTAAACCACCTTCGTCTTCATCGTCATCATCACCACTGCTGCCGGATTTATTATACACCGAAGGATATTGTGTAAAACAATCTTGCATGGTACGAAAAGCTTCATAACAATCTGAACCTTTAGGTTCAGCTTCACTGTTATGGAAACAGGAAAATGCTTCACGAAATTCTACGCCACAAGGTCCGGTAGCCATGCCACCTAGACAGGGACAGCTCCAGTTAATTTCACCGTCTTTTGTTATGAGACCCTGTGCCGGTTCTGGCGGTGGGAGTTCTATGGCAGGTGGAACGGCATGATCTTCTTTGGTGGCAAATATCACAGTATCTTTGCCTAAGATTTGTTTTGAACTGTAAGCCATTTTATTTTAGTTTATGCCAAATCTAAAGGTTGTGTAGATGTTTTCAAAATTTGAAAATGACAGGGTATATCTTGGAAACGACCAATTAATGTAATGGCAGCTTTTGTTTGGCTAGAAAATGCTTGTGGTACTTTGAGTATGCCGCGCTTTAGATCACCATCAAATTTTATCAATTCTAACTCTGTTTGACCTCCTATCTCTCCAAAGAAATCTGTTAAGGATGTTTCTATGCTACCTTGAAAATATGCAGGTGTAACAACGGCAGTAGAGTTTTCTCTGAGTTTCCTTTAGCAAGTGCAATATTTTCATGCGGAACAAGAAAAATTTCATCATTAGTTTTCTGTTTGTAGAAATAGGTTTATGCAAACTTACAATTCCACGTCCAAATAATGATAATTGTTCATTATTTAGTTGCCTTTCTGCAACTTATTTCGGTTTTATTTTAAAAATATTTAGAAAAACAAAATAGTTTCATTAGAAATTTTATGTAAGTTTTTTGTGAGGTTATGTTTTGCTGTCACAACGGGAGTTTTATTTTTGTGGTGAGAGTGTTGCCATACCATTGTCAAAAAACGTGATGGTAATGCGATAAAATTTAATGAAGAAAATGAAAATTCTGAAACATGAACTTGATAATTAAACAAAAGGTTTTAATAACTCTTTCATTTTACAAAACATATATAAAATTGTATATATCTTAATAAAATCAAATGGCAGGGTTTACTAAAACATTATCGATAACTGCGCTAAAGTATGTTCAGTGTCTATCATCATTTGTAGAGTACGTTCAGTATTCTCTTTGTTGTGAACATAATCATACTACGTCATAAATAACCGGGAATATTGACGAAATTAGAATTTATGAAAATAAATAAACACATTTACTTTATAGTGCATTTGAATTTAATAAAGTCGCTTGTTTGCCCTAATGTACAACATGAGCTGTCAGGAGAATGAAAGATCTTTGGCCACAGCCACCACTACAGATTGTGAAGAAAATGAAGATTTTGGGCCACTGCCTATTACAAAATTAGAAGTTAATGGAATAACCAGCAATGATATACAACGTTTAAAGGCCGCTGGTTATCATACAGTGGAATCAGTGGCATTCGCTCCCAAAAAAGAGTTGTTAACCATTAAGGGTTTCTCAGACAACAAAGTTGACAAACTATTGGCTCATGCCTCAAGTTTAGTGCCAATGGGGTTTACTACGGCCCTTTTTTTCTATCAAAAACGTTCGGAAATTATTATGCTGACGACTGGGTCCAAGGAATTGGATAAGTTACTAGGCGGAGGCATTGAAACCGGTTCGATTACTGAATTATTTGGTGAGTTTCGTTCCGGAAAGACACAATTGTGTCACACTTTGGCTGTCACCTGTCAATTGCCCATTAGTCAAAATGGTGGAGAAGGCAAATGCCTGTATATTGATTCAGAAGGAACTTTTCGCCCCGAACGCTTGGTGGCCATAGCAGATCGTTATAAATTGGTAAAAGATGATGTTTTGGACAATGTGGCATGTGCACGAGCCTTTAACTCGGATCATCAAACACAATTGTTAATGCAGGGAGCCGCTATGATGGCTGAATCAAGGTGAGTCAAGATTTTCTATTTTCTTTTCTTCATTTTAACAAGACTTCTCCTCTCATAGATATGCTCTGATCATAGTGGATAGTGCGACCGCCCTGTATCGTACCGATTATGCTGGACGTGGTGAATTAGCTGCGCGACAAATGCATTTAGCACGTTTTATGCGTTTATTATTACGTATGGCCGACGAATTTGGTGTGGCTGTTGTTATCACCAATCAAGTAGTGGCCCAAGTTGATGGAGGTGGCGGCATGTTTCAAGCAGATGCTAAAAAACCTATTGGTGGAAATATCATCGCTCATGCTTCAACTACTCGCCTGTCACTGCGCAAAGGTCGTGGTGAAACTCGTATATGTAAAATATATGATTCTCCTTGCTTGCCCGAATCCGAGGCGATGTTTGCCATACAACCTGATGGTATTGGTGATGCTAAGGAATAAATTTGAAGCGTTTTTATTTTTTCATAGTTAATAAGCATAGTTTAAGATTGAGTTTAGGTTGAGTTTTTTTTTTAATTCAAGTATTTTTATTTATAAATAAAGAAAGATTATGTTGGTCCGCTTTTATCTGCTACCAAATTTTAATTTAAAGTGAATTTTTTTCTATAAATAAATTTTTAACCATTTTTACAAAAAAATCAAAAATATTTTTCTTAAATTTCGATATTTTAAATAGAAAATATTTTTCAATAAATAGGAAGATTTTCTATGAATTGAATATTTTTCAAAAAATGCGTATAATAATTTTCTTATTTCTGTATAAATGAATGTAT
Organism: Lucilia cuprina; assembly: GCF_022045245.1. Classification (NCBI taxonomy): domain Eukaryota; kingdom Metazoa; phylum Arthropoda; class Insecta; order Diptera; family Calliphoridae; genus Lucilia; species Lucilia cuprina. Next base: position 41,938,576 of record NC_060952.1, read on the forward strand.
TTCATTTCGTATTTTTGTTAAATAAAAATAATTATTTTAAAATACAAAAAGTTTAAACAAATTCCCAAAAATAGCGAAATTTTATATTAGTTGTCGTAACATCTTTTTAATTCTTTATGAATTGAGAAATTTAAGAAAGTTTTCTATACATAGTGAAGTTTTTATTAAAAATTTTACTTTTTTGGTACTAGAAAAGTACTTTTTATTAACAACCCTGTTAATATCTTTGCTTTGACAACTTGCCACAAAAATAAATTATTTTGTTTTATTGTAAATGTGTTGTAAACAAACAAAGTATGTTCATAAAATTAACATAAATTCTGTTAATTTTAAACAAAAACAAAACAATGGACAATCTACCCAAAGAATTGGAAGAAAATCAATTAAGTTTACAGGTTGTAATTGATCCTGAAACAAAATGTCTTACAATGAAAACATGTGCAGACGAAAGTCCCGTAAATCTAAACAATATACCAACGGACATCATAGCAAATGATCCCCTACAGCAGTCTCAAGTGGCTGCGGTAGATTTTGATAAAATGAGTGAATTGGAAAAATTAATTTACGAACAACGAGAGCGTCTCCTAAATATCAAAAGACCAAGAAAACCAATAGTCAACAGGCGCAGTGCTAAGCGCACAGCAAGTAACGCTGAAGACTCGGATGAATTAACACAAAACCAAAAATCCAAATATCGAATGCGTAGATTGCGGGAAAGAGAAACCTCCGAGGAACGCGAATTACGTAGATTTCGCCATCGAATTATAACCAATAAGGTACGTTTATTGCAAAGATTAAAAAATTTCGAAGATGAAGCCTTCCTAAGTGAGGTAAAAAAACGCAATACGGATAGAGTAAAACGTAATCGTATTGAAAGAAGGGCTAAAGAAACACCCGAAGAGAGGGCACAGCGTAAGATTCTAATAAACAATAAAAGTCGTTTGGCCAAAATACGGCGCAAAGCATTTAAAACTCCGGAAGAGTTATTGGATGAAAAGGAAAAACGTTTGGCCTATTTGGAAAAGTATTGGTCGCGTTATACGGAAGAAGAGCGCAATGATCAACAGAAAACTATTAGAGAAAAGGCCAAAGAAAGACATTTACAGAATAATAAAGAGTGGAAACAGGTGGAAAGTATTGTAAAAGGTGCACCTGTGGGAGAGATTGCAGTAGTATCAGAAACAATAGATAAAATATGATTAACATTAGTATTTATGAAACTCTATGCCTATTTTACACTATAATAAGAAATAAAAACAATCTTATATTCGAAATTAAATAATTTTATTTTATATAGATTTTAATACTCAAGATTTCTGAAATGTTTGAATTTTGGATATTTATCGAATTGTATCCTGATTTGCATTAAATTTGTTTCAGTTTCAAGCGGCATCACTTTAGTGTTTAAAAAAAGTGATTCAGAAATAAAATGCAATTGTTACTTTTTAAAATCTCGTGAATTTCTACAATTTTAAAATTTCTGATATATAATTTGAATTTAAATTAAAAACGTATGTATTTATTTAGGTTAGGTTGTACATCAAAATCTCACGACTCAAGTCCCTTAGAGATGCTGTTCGGCATTCTAAAACGCTGGGTTGAAACTCACAGTTTTAGAAAACATTGCAACTTTCGAATGGCTTAAAATCCGCTTGGGATTAATTACTAATTACACTAGTAACTAATCTGCTCCATAAAGGTGTTTGGAACTCAAAAGGACCAACGATTTTCATAAGAACATCAAAAAGTTGCTTAAGTTTCGAACAGCTATTTATGGAGTTAATTCAGTTATTATTTTCTTGTAACTCACAGCGAAATGGAATTAAACTTTTGTTGTTGTTATTATAATGTAGACACATAATGTTATTATTATCAATTATATAATTTTGAATAAATCAATTAAAATAGAAATTATAGCACTTTGTATACAATGCCAAAAAAAGTTGCTTAGGTTTCGAACAATACTGTATATATGTATGTACATCCTCCTTTCGGACTAACAAACTAAGGGCGGGTTTCTTACTACTCAGTTAAACTAAGCTTAACTTGCTGTTAGATTAAACGCGGAACAAATTTTTTTTTAATTTAACAATAAGTTAAGCCTAGTTTTTGTTGTGTTTTCTCTCTTATAACTTGAGTTTAATTGGCAAATTACACTCAGTTAAACTAAGATAATAAGTAACTTTACTGATAACTGAAAAACACAAGACATATATTAAACCAGGTTTAACCAAAGAATGAAGATTATCTTTATCGGAAAAACTCGCCCTCAATTAAACTAAGATAAAAAGAAACGTTACCGTTTACTGAAAAACACAAAACATATATTGAATTAGGATTAAACAAAGTATTTTAGATTATCTTTATCTGAAAAACAGGGCGGGTTTTTCACTAAATTAATTTTAACTAAATTAATTTTAACATAATTGTTATGTCATCTGTTTGCGGAATCTTGGTCATTTTCGATGTAGTTGAACATCTAGTGATCATAGGAACAGTTGCAGCGCTTTCTGTTCACTATACAGGACAATCCAAAGTGCATATTGGAAAATGTTTTTCTGATCTGCTACGACAAATGAAACACCATACATTGCTACAAAAAGAACAGTCTGTAAATAGACAAGTTTGACAGCTTGATGAGTTCCAGTAAAATTAATTTGAATACTTTTAAGAATTTGGCTTCTCTCCATGTTAATAATTTTTTCAAGATGATCATGTATCTTACATTAAATCATTTCTCTACGTTAATGTAAGTTTATTTGTTATATTTATTTTCATAGGATATTCGTTTTAATAGTATATGTATGTATTTGTGTATATGAACTTGTATATATTAATATTATGTTAATTAATTATCAATATATTGAAATACTCTTATATAAACAATATTTTGTAGATGTTCTTAAATGTTAAAACATTTTGTTTTTTAACTCAATATCGGTCTGTATTTTTAAACGTTCTTAAACAAATGATAACTAATTATTTCTTGTAAACAAAAATAAAATAAAAATTGAACAGATATTCTCATGGAGAAAGTAAAAAAAGTTAAAATTATGAAAAAAAAGGTATATTTTTTATGCTGTTATTATTGAGTGTTACGTTATTATTAGCGTAAATTGTTTTGTAAAAATATTAAATATCAGTAATATATGTATTTCTAAAATAACTTACAATAAAAGGGATAATGTCTAAAGAATTATTGACGTCGCTTTAACCAAATACAAAAAAAGGTAAGAAAATTAAAGTAAATCAAAAGAAACTATTAAAAATTCAATTTAAATAAATGAACAAAAGGAGAATAAGAATACATTTGTATGTTTTATGTACTATGTAGTAGTAGTAAAACCCTATTATTGTTTACAACTAATAACTAAATATTTTAAAACTAACAATTGCCAGCCTAATTGGCCTCTACAGCTATATCAGTGTTTGAGGGATTGTCAACTGGAGTGTCTTCCTCATTTAATGCTGCTGTTTCTTCTTGTTCTGCTGTCACTTCATCAGTTTCCATTGCTTTAACACTTTGCTCCTGCTCAACTGGTTTGTCAGTTTTATCTTCTCCCTTGTTAGTACCGTCACTTTCTTTGCCCACTTCGTCCTTTACAGATTTGGCCTCAGGTTCTACGTTGTTGTCTGATTTATTAGATTTTGTGTGTTTGTTAGACAAGGCTTTGTATATTTTATCCGTTAGTATCAAACGATTTTGATCATTTATATGCTTGGTATTTTCCTTGTAGGCCTGTACCTGGTTGCAAAATTCTTCCCAAAAGTGTGCCGACGTATTGGGACCAAAGATTTTCTTAAAATTATTATAAATCAAAACAGCTTCGTAGCGTATAATTTCGGCTTTAGCCTTAAACGCAATCTCTTCTTCTTCTGTTAGTTTCCATTGTTTCAAATTGCCAATATAACGTCGCAAACGACGTATACTATCCACACAATCGGGATTACGCAAAAGCATAAGCTTGGTTAATTGGAATTCTTTGTATTGCTTTAAAATATCCAAACAACGATCAACATCTGCACGTTTTAAACCCAAACATTCTCTCAGCTGTTGTGAGAGTTGTATGAAATCTCTTTCCACTAGAAGAGCATCTTCCTGTTCAATCATTTCGCTGGTGAAGCGATCCTTAGCCTCACGATGTATTTTCGAGCGGGAAGGATTGACAACAATACGCTCCCTAACAGCATCGATTTTTATAGAACCCATTTCAAGCTTCGCTTTAAGTTCTTCTGCTTCCTTGAGCGAGTCTTCTTCCCACAAACGTTTGGCTTCGGGTGAATCAAACATTGCTGGTTTCTGAAAATCCAATTTAATGCCAATACATTTCGCTGGTGGTATAAAGGCCAATAGAAGATTGTTTTGAACTTCTGATTTATTAGATGATTTGACCGTGGGTGTTACGGTTGCCATCGGTTTAGCATTTGCATTGCTAGAGTTTTTCTTAGCCGCTTTTGGTTTGGGTTCAGGTGTGGAAATACCTAAAAATATAAAGTGAAATTTTGTTGATTTGTTTTAAATAGGCACAAGGGAAATATTACGGGTAACATAGTTGAATGAACATTTTCCTAAAGTTGGAAAAAAAGTTTTTCTGTGGAAGCTATAGATATTAAATCGAATTTATGCTATATTATTACTAATGAGTAAGCAAGAAAATTTACTTTAGGTCAATCTTCACAAACAACAAACTTTGCTCACTTTTAGAAAACAAGCTTGAAAAAGGAATTTCTTCAGTATTCCACAACTTACCCTCTGGAGAAACTTTTTTCTTAGCTGGTGGAGCATTCATGGCATTAGATGAATCGCCAACGTCATCAATATAACGTTTCACTTTAATTTTACGTCCACTTCGACTCACAGGTTCTCCGGCATCTGCTGCAGCAGGTGTAGAAGTTACTTCTTTATCCTCTTTCTTTTCGTCCTTCTCCACTTTTACTTCCTTCACCTTCTTATCGGCAACGATCTCCTCTGGCGACGTCTCTTCTTCCTTTACAGACTCCATTAATTGCGAATCATCAATTGTTGTATTATTTATAGCGCTTTCGTCCATTGTATTCTCTAAGGCCTCTTCCGCTTGTGAAACATCTGCTGCAACAACACCCTCAGATGCCGCAACTATGGGTAAATCAATAGGCGCCGAATCTTCACCATTCGCTGCAGCTTCTATTTGATCAATGGCCTCTCGGAAATTGTTACGTTTCATATTCTTGTCCGTGGCAAATTTCTCTTTATTTTCGATATAATGGAAAAGGTCCTCCACTTTAATGTTGGCCGTCTCACCAGTTCCATAAAAGTATACATTATATTTTTTGTTGTTGTACTTGGTAATTTTGGCTGGCCATGCTGGATAGCCCTTGACTTTGGCGAAAACCAAATCTCCAATATTGAACTGTTTCTTCTCCTTAACCATATTTTGTTTTCTCTGTTAAATTTGCTGAAAAAAGTTTTACTCTTTTGATAAATTTTGTTAAAATTTTGAGATTTTCTTGTTGCGGGAAAATTTTTTCACTTCACGTAGCGTACAAAATGCGGCGCAAAGCGTATTCGTGAGATGTTGCAACTAGAACAGCTGTACATTGTTTATATGCGTAATTTTTTCATCTAAACGTCAAAGTTCCTATTTAAAAAATAATGCTTCTACTATGGTAAACGTCAAACTCCTTATATAAAAAATATTAATCACAAATATTCTGTTGAGTAGTGTTATCTTATTAGTGTTCTCTATGCGGCGCTTGACAAAAACAGTGTGAGTAATATAGCGTTTCTGAAATAAATCGAGCGATTTTGTAATTATTTTGTAGAAGACTTTAATTAATTTTATTTTTATGTAAGTGTTTGCCTACACAGGAAACTTGGAAAACATTTGTGAAAGAGAAAAAAATAAAGTTTCCCAGTTTCCCCCGCTTTGTTTCCATTGACTAGAAATTTATTAAATTTAATATCTACTTAATAATTATGAAAATATTTATCGTTAGGATAATAAATGAGAAAAAATTCATATTTTTCATAAAAAACGAAAAAAAAATCGAAGATGCAGCTAAAAATTATTGAAAATACGTTTTTTATAAAATTTATGTTTGAACCAACAATTTTAACATTAATTTCAAGCAAAAGTTTATAAAAATATATTTCAAATTATGTAGTTCAAAATAAACAGTCAAACAAACTTTATTTTTATCAACTTTTTAAAATAATTTCCTAAAATTTTGAATTGTATTCTATGTGATGTGAATTAAGTATCAGAAATAAGTAGTTTAACTTTTCGTGTGAACTTGGTAAAAGCGTCATTGGTTATTTGACTAATCATTGGAGACACATGCAAATGTGATTAAAGCCCATTTTATTTTCCCTATTTTTATACATATCTAATGTCGTGTTCCGAAAATTCGTTTAAAAAAATTAAATTTTGTGTGATTTAAAAATAAATATAAATTAGTATTAAAATATTAAAAAATATAAAATACGAACGAGCATTTTTTTTAAAATACAACTGACCTAGGAGCTCTCAAAACATTGAAAGATATTGGTAGAGTGTCGTTGGATGGTTTTTGCGATTGTGAGTAGATAAATGGTATCACAGTGTTGCGACTGGAATTTTTCTTACACTCCCCGCTCTAGCAATTTTGTAGTGAATTAAAAATCGTGATGAAAAAGAAAAAATAATTAAAATTTATCAATCCTAAAAGCATGCTAAGGTCTATGTATTTTTAATCCTAATTGTATAATTCAATGCAAGGTATATTAATTTTATAAGGTTGAGTCATCGGCGAATTCAGAATACCGAGCGAATTGGTTATATTTTTTTTATATGTAGTTTGACATTGTGCCTGCACTTGAAGGCGAATTGGCTGTCAGGGAAAAATGTCAAAAACAGCTGACAAATAAATCAAAGCGAATTTTTGTTAAACAAAAAATGTTTATAAAGTTTAATCTGTTTGTAATTTAATTTGATGTTTTTAAAAATTAAACTAATTTCGTGTAGTATTATTATTGGTTTTAAAACATAAACGAATTTAACAGCATAAATTTTGTCTTTAATCACACAATTTCACTTTAATCACAAATTTGACATTAACAAAATGAAAACAAAGTTTGACATTTACAAAATGTAAACAAAGTTTGACATTAATTCTACACCACGGCGAAAAATGAACATAGTAGCAAAAAACGATCAGCTGTTCTGATAACACTACCTTATAATTAATATATCTTGATTCAATGCAGTGTACACTAAACAGGTATATGCAATCGAACAGCTTATAATTTTTTTGTTTTCTTATTTGCATACCTTCTCTGTCAAAATATGTTTTTGTTTATTTGAAACAAAATAAAATTTTAATAATAAAAAATTTAAAATGTTTAGTTTGTAAAAAAATAATATTGTTTGCACAAAAAATACATTTCAACCATCTTCCGCATTGCGCCCTTTCTGAGGTCCGCTGTCTTTAGCCAAACTTCATCCGTTTAGAATAGAACTTTAATGGCACAAATCAGGTCATTCCAGATATCAACTATCCCCCGTATTGCGCACGTTGAGAAGGCTGTTGTCTTTAGCCACACTTTGGTAGCCACAACACAACTTTATTGGCACAAATCAGGCCAATTCAGATATCAACAATCTTTAGTATTGCGCCCGTTTTCGCCCACTTTCGTTTGCCAAACTTTTGTAGCTAAAGATACAAATTTCGTGGCACAAATCAGGTTATTCCAAAATTTTGCTTTTGTCAGATCCTCTGCCAATTCCTCTGTAACATTTACCAATAGCATCCACCTTAATATATGTATATAAACATGCATATCCCATAAAATTCCATTTAAAACCACTGCATGTTTTTTGAAATAAAATTAAGAATTTTTTTAAAAGACAAACATCAAAAAATATTTTAATTTATTTTGACATTGAGCTCATACATTTACAAAAACAAAATACATGTTGTTTTTGTATTGTTGTAGTGATGCATATACCTGTTTAGTGTACCCTGATCAAATATAAAGAATTATAATTAAAAAGTGTACAAAAGGTCTATGTTATTTTTGTTATTTAAAAAATTTCAATTGTAACATAACATACACATATTTAAAGACAATATTTAAATACAAATTCTAACCATTTTGTCATTTTCAAGCATTATATTTTTAAAATAAACATTTAAAAAGAAATCAACAAAAGCAAGGAAGAATAATTGTTGTAATTTTGTTAAAAGCGTTGCATTTTACGTTTAAAAGTGAAAATATTTGCTTATTTAATCACATGCTTAGTTTTTCTTTGTTAATAATTATTTTTATAGAATTTTTATCAAAACTGTCAGTTTCAAATTATCACATTTCAAACGGTCCGCATCAACTTGGTATTACCTTACCATAAATAGTTGGCAACTCACTTGCTGACATAAAGTACCAAAAATACCAACCCTAAAATCAAAATACACCTCTTAGTTTTATACATTCTTCTTTAGTTTCAATTTCGTGTAACATTTCGTGAAATCTAAATGTTGATGTGTAAAGAAATCTTAATTAATTGAATTGAGAAAAAAATTGGATATGAAAATCTTAAAAATCAGCAAAATGATTTGAAAATTTTCAGATAATGTCTTCAAAACAAAATATAAAAATAAAACTAAGAAAAACTAGTGTAAAAAATAACAAAAATAAAAAGTGAAATCGCGAACAATTTGGAACAGAAAAAATTCCAACCAAACCAACAAGGACTTTTGACGCGTTTTTGTAAATGACCCCAATAAAACAACAAAAACAAAGTGAAACAAAACAGAAACGGGCTAATAAAAATCATATTTATAGTGAGAAACCCTTTCATATATATATATAAAGAAAAAAATTATTTAAAATTTATATAAAAATAATTGAGAAAAGAAAGTTCAATTAACCAGCAGCCGCCAGTGTAGTGAGTGTTGTATATTTGTGCTTTCTTAAGAAAATATAATAATTTAAAAAAATATACCTATAAGAAAAAAGTTTAAACAAATCCACCAATCAAACAACAAACCAGAGAACACCAATAATCATATCTTACTGTATATAATAAATGTAAAAAAATTAACAAAAAACAATATATGTGAGTGTCTCTTGTGTTTTTTAAATTTTTTCCAAAATATTTTTTATTGTGTCGTCACTTTGCATGTGATTAAGTAATAATAATCTTTATTTTACTCTCTCTGTTTATTTTCTTTTACGAAACCATTTGTTTTCTTTATTATAACATAAATAATCCAAACAAAGTTATAATTAAATCTAATAAATATATTAATAACAAAAAAATAATTGTCATAAAAGTGCAGGAAATTTATTGAAAAAAAAATTAAATTAGAAAGTTAGTTTAAAGCAAAAAACGAAAAATTAAAGAAATATTAAAATTGTAGAGTGAAAAAAAGAGAAAAAAGTGCAGTTTTTGTTGCTGTTAAATTGTGTTTTATATAAAAAAGAAACAACAAATAGAAAATAAAAAAAAAAATAAACGCATGTGTGTGGAATAATTCTCCTCTTTTAAAGGAAAATAACAAAATATTTGATAAAAACAAGAAAAAAATCTAATTATTTTTTCAAGTTTATCGACTATAAAAACAACAACTAATAACAATAATAAAATACTGTCAAATCATTCATTTTTTTAACTTAAGTGTGTTTGTTTTCTTTTTTTAATATTGTTTTATAATTTTTTTCTCTATTTCATAAAAAAAATGTTTAAAGAATTAAATTAGAAAAAGATCTCGAATAATTTAAAATTCTTTTAAGAAAAAAAAAATATCGTGTATCTTGAGTACAACTATTCCTGGTGTAAATTTCTTGAAAAAATAAATAAATACTACCTACCTACCAACCTATAACTAACAAGTGATTTTGTGTTAATTTTTGTGTTTAATTATTAAATTGAATTTAAGAATTAATGAAAATTCTTCTTAACAATAATGGTGACAAAACCTAAAATAGTGGATACAATTAACAGTAATAATAATATTCAATGTAAAAATTCGGCCTCGGCCTTAAATAACAAATCTATAGAATCGACATCGTCTTCATCAACAACTCCAGCAATGTGCAAAACTACAATAACCTCTAATGCTGATGCATCAACGGCTGCACCCTCCTCTGCCGTTGCTTTAACAGCCAGCGGTAAACCCAAAGAGAAAAGACGGTAAGTTTTTTTGTTTGTTTATTTTCTTTTATCATCCAATTGTCTGTGAGATTTCGTTGCTCCCAGCAACAGGTTGATAGTCAGCTTCGAGAAAATTCTGGTATTCTCTGTTAGATTTTAGTTTTGAAAATATTTTTTTTTAGTATTAATTTGAAATTTTGAAATTTTTAAAATATATTATTAAATATTTAAAAAAGAATTAGAATTACACTATTTATAAATTATTTAATTTAGGTTTTCATTTAAATTTTAAATATAGAAACCAAAATAAATATATTTTCTAAAGAATTTCCAATTTGGAATTAGTTTTTCAATGTATTTCGGCAACATCTGTTACGTCATCGGAAATCCAATCTGATGACTTTAAAATAACCTTTGTTTTATCATCTGGAAGATATTAGTTAGATTCGCTTTTACAGCGCTGAATAGTTTGAAATTATATTTTAATCTATGTGTTATTTCTGCCATTTGTATTACATTTTATAAAAATTCCATATTCTTCTTACTAGACGAAATTCTTTTAATAAGGCTTTAGTTGTGAAGTCGTAAAATGATAGATAATAATATAACCAAAATCTTCATAGTAAGATTTCGGATATGTTGTTGATTAGCTGATTTTCAGAAACTTTATTTGAACTCAAAAAATCTGTTTTTCTTTCGATTATATTTCAATTGAAATTATAGATTCTCTACTACTTATTCTACTCATAAAAATCCTCATTGTAGAATTACAGACATAGTAGAAATACATTTTTTAGGTAAAACTACACCTCTACAAGGATACACCCAAAGTAAATTACTCCTGGCAACGAGTGAAGTTATGCAGAAGCGTTAAACGATCTATCAACTTGGGCCCAAGAGAAAGTTTTTGCAGTTAATTCATTTAAAAAAGAATTATAATATAGAGAGATAATAATTTCAATCTATCGAAAATAATTGGCATTGTATTATTACAGGTAGCCGATTTCGGCTTTACTTTGGTCCTGATTGTTCCCTTTTGTAAGAATAGTTAAGTTATTTTGTAATTTTAACCCATAGATACAGATTTGAAATACATACATGTCCATTTAACTCATTGCTATTGGTTGAAATTAAGGGTTTATAAGTGGAGCGTCAATGAAACATGTAGATTTTTGAGGTTTGCTTATGACCCTATTCTTATAAGTTAAAAAAGGGGAGGATTGGATAAGATTTTATTTACTATTTGAATATTGTGAAGTATTTACCCCTGGATTCAAGATGAACTCCGGTACGGGGTAAGGAATATTTTTGGCTAAATACAATTGTCATATAGGTATTCGGAGAAATATAGTGTAATGCTCTACAAGAAAGCACTGCATGTAAGCTGTTCGGATTTATACTATTCAGTGTTGGTCGAAGACTTTATGGCCGATATTATAAAGAAAAAATAATCAGGATGCTATTAAGGACGGGTTTCTTACTCCTCAGTTAAACTAGGCTTAACTTGCTGTTAGATTAAACTCGGAAGAAATTTACTTTAACCGATGATTGTGTTTTTAAGTTTTAGATTTAAGCTCAGTTAACTTTGTTAATATTGCCAACTTTTCACACAAAAACATAAACAATGAACAGCTGTTTTTTGCAAACAAAACTTTTGTAAAATGGAAAATTTTGGAAAAATGTTAAATAAACATTTAAAACAATAACAAATATAACAAAACATATCAGAAATTTGCAATTTACTTAAAATATTAGGTTTTTGTTTTTCCAAAATCATTGTTTTATTGTTTTATTGTTTTTGTTAATTGTGTTTTCTCACATATAACTTGAGTTTAATTGGCTAATTACACTCAGTTAAACTAAGATAATAAGTAACTTTACTGATAACTGAAAAACACGAAACATATATTAAACCAGGTTTAACCAAAGTATGAAGATTATCTTTACAGAAAAACTTGCCCTAAGAGTTTAAAGATTTTCAAAGTAGTGATAACAGGTGGAGTTTTTGTAGATAGTTCGCAGTCCGCAGTACATATGACATTTGCGTTTATACAAACTTTAGATAAAAAAATTGTCAAAAATTTCCCATAAATAAAAAGTTTTAAAAAAAGTCAGACAATTTCATCATTAGCTTTTTTTATGGACCATTTCTTAAAAAACATAAATTAAGAAATGTGCTTTTCTAGAGTTCGTGGAAAAATGTTTGTATGTTCTTTTTTCTCGATACTAAAAACATTTGTATATGATTTTAAAGTTAAGAGATGATTAATTTTGTTAAGTTTAATTTGATTATAACATAACAAAAGTCTAAAGTTTATAAAAATTAATAAACCAATAACTTTTTTGATGATAAACAAACTTTACACTGTAAGACAATTAAATATAGCATGTTCAGTTTTTAATAATGTTATCTAAAGTATAATTTTTTTAAACAAATCTTTATGCTAAATTTGTTTTGAAAACCCTTGATAAATATTTTTAAAAAAGGTCATTAAACACTCTTTATTTTTAATTAAATTGTAAAAATAGTTTACTCTCTTTAAAACACATAATTTTCGCAATTAACAATAAAAGTTTCGTAAGACAAATTGCAAAACTAAAAACAAAAAATTCGTAAAAGTCACATTGACCGAGACCTTGTCTGCAAAAAATATTAAAAAGAAGAACTCAAAGCTATAAAAAATATATAATGGAGTAGAAATAGAATGAAAAGTGTAATAGAAAAGAAATATTCGGAAACAAATCTACCAATACTAAAGAAAAATCATTCATACGTCAACACAGTTAAATGAAATAATAATTTATTTTATAAATACAAATAAACCAAATGGAAATAACAAAAAAAACAAGAATAAATATTAAATATTGAGTTCCCAAACTGTTAAAACTGGTTTGGAAATCTTTTTAGAAGAAAAGGGATAATTTACGTTAGAAAAATAAAAGAAATTAGAAAACAGAAAATATAAAATAGGCGTTAATCCACTGGAAAAAGGAACCTTAGAATGTATACCTTAATTTATAATGGTTTTTATTCGAAAGATCAATGTATGTTATTAGCTTATGAAAATGATTTAAGAGTATGACTACTGCTTAGGGTTCTATTAATCGACTTTCGAATAATCGAACAATCGACATTTTGTCCAAAAAAATCGATAACTCGACTATCGTCTATGAAAAAAGTCGAAAAGTTGACTTTGTAAATAAAAGTCGAAAAGTCAGAAAGTCGAAAAAGTCGAAAAAGTCGAAAAGTCGTTAAGAGTCGAAAAGTCGTTAAGAGTCGGAAAAAGTCGAAAAGTCGAAATAAGTCGGAAAAAGTCGAAAAAAGTCGGAAAAAGTCGAAAAAAATCGGAAAAAGTCGAAAATAGTCGGAAAAAGTCGAAAAGTCGAAAATACTCGGAAAAAGTCGTAAAAAGTCGAAACTTCGAATATAGTCGAAAGTCGGAAAAAGTCAAAAAGTCGAAAAGTCGGAAAAAGGCGAAAATAGTTGGAAAAAGTCGAAAAGTTGAAAAAAGTCGAAAAGTCGACTATTTATAAAATATTAAAAGTCGAAAAATCGACTTTTAATTAAATGAAAAAAGTCGAAAAATTGACTTTTAACTGAATGCAAAAAGTCGAAAAGTTGACTTTTCATAAAAAGTCGAAAAATCGACTTTTAACTAAATACAAAAAGTCGAAAAGTTGACTTTTCATAAAATACTAAAAGTCGAAAAGTCGACTTTTCATAAAATGCAAAAAGTCGACTTTTCGTTTCAACTATAGAACCCTACTACTGCTGTTGTATCAATTGTTGCTGGTTTGTCACTTGTGTTGACAGCAATTACATTTAATTATAAAAAAGTACATAACCTTTTTCTCTTGCTAGAGAAAAAAGGACTTTATGCTATTTAGAGGAATTAAGATTCGGTGATATCAGTTGCGCAAATCTATGACTGATTTTGAAATTAAATTTGAATAATTTGGTAATACTATTCAAGCATCAATCTTGACTCATCATGATATAACATAAGCTGTATCAAATGTACGAATATTATGCATCTGATAAATGTTTTATATTGGCAACACGGTACATTAAAAGATTACATACAGCTAAAATAAGATCTGACAACTTTTGTCATACAACAATTTGACAACAGTGTAAATTGACAATTTTTGTCTGCCAATGAAATTGTATGATATTCTTACAACCGTTTGGAGTGATAATTTACCTGTTGCAAATAATTGTACATTATCAGTATATTGCCATCGCATTGTCTGATCCGCCAACGTAGTAAGATATGAAAACCGTGTATATAGGTGTATAGCTTAATTGTTATTTTAAAAGTTTATTCATATGATATTTTCCCATTTATCAATGGGCATTTAAGAATCTCTGTTCAAACGTTCTGAAAACTGTTTAACAAAAATAGCAACAAAATTCTATAAACAATAGCAAAAGCAATCGTAAAAAAATACAACCCTTGCAGGCGAAAAAATTAGCGCTCATTTTTCTTTCATTCTTTATTTGTTGTTGCTAAAAGTGTGCAAAACGTGCACACTTTTTCTTTTTAATTATGTATTTTTTTCCATTAAAAACAAATGAAATCTTATCTAATCTTAATGAAATAAAAAACAACAGCAAATATTGTTTTTATAATAAAAAAAATTAAATAATATCTTTTCATTCCTTTGCTTCCTTTTTAGCGAATTTCTTTTGCTATCATTTCCATAGGAATATTTTGGAATTGGCACTTGTATAATCAGAAAATATATTTTTGTTTTGGTTTGTTGTTTTTAAAACATATGTACGTTAATGTTTGTTTTTGAGGGTTTTTGTTTTGATGTTACTTTTCGTCGGCTTTTTTTCTGTTGCTATTATAAGGAGGCTGCTGCTTCTTCCGCTATTTTGAAATTCTCTTCGCCAACAACCCTCTTTGCTCGACAGATTTTTTGCTCAACGTATTTTTCTTTATGAGTTCAATGACCTCATCGTGAGCAAGTTCTTAAGCTTGCTATAGTTTTGAAGTTTTTGCCTCTTGTATTATTTGTAGTAATAACTGCAAAATTATTTGAGATTGAAAATACCTACTCGGGTTGTATATTTTTGCTTTTTGGTATTAATTTACATTTTGTGGCAACTGCGCAAATGTATCCATGTGTAACGTAAAAAATTGAGAATTTGGTTTGCATTTTTAAACATAGCACTAACGGAATGACAAATTTGTAATTCAGTTTTTATAGGGGTTTCCTATAGAAGTAGGTTGAGATTATATGGGCATATAACTGATACTTTCGTAAAAGTTTTGAAAAGATTTGGGTACCAGGTTTCTTCCAAAATAATTTTCTCTTTTTGCAATGATTTTTTTAGAAGAGAAAAAGAAGAAATAAGAATTGGATTTACCTACCAGAAGCGCATATGACTAAGCACAGATTGAGCTGTTAATTAACCCTTTCACGCACAAAATTAAACCGCTGTACTTTTTATTAAAATGACTTGACATATACTTCATTTTGACGTGTATTGATAATTTTTCATGAAAATGGAAAAAGTGTTTTCGAAGGATATTATCCTTTTTAGTATGAAGTGACATTAAATTCTATCAAAAACGTATTTTTTAAATAACCATTACTGTAGTTGTAGCTCTTAATCGAGAAATATTAAAAAAAAAAATTGGGAAACTGGTGTCCCGAATACGTAAAAGGGTTAAAATAATCTAACAGTTTGTTATATATTTGTTAACGTTGCGAGATCTGGCAGTGTGATATAAAATTATTAGCATTAGAAGAATAAAATTATATGTAAACAAATATTGTCAGTTCACACCAGGATTGGCAAAATTTTTTTTGGTACAATTCGATCTTCAAAAGAACTATGGTACATTAATAACACATTTTGTAAAAATGTTAAAATATAAAAATTATTATTAAAAAATGTATTTTTAACACAAAGTTTAAAGAACTATTGATTTGGTTAAATTTTTACTAAATTTCGGATGAGGATATTGTAAAAAATCCTGTAAGATATTATAACCAGGCAACATTTAACAAATAGAATACTTTTTAGTTTTACTTTTTTTCGATTCTATTCTTTGGCTATTTTTATCCTCAGTCCATAGAGAGGTCCATGGGCCAGTATAATTACTGTTACGTAGACTAGAAGTATTTCTAAATTAATCTTTGGTCTAGTATAAAAACTCTATATACTAGTTTATTGTCTTGTTATAGACTAGCCCCATCCTCGTCTATTCAATAGAATTACTTATTGTCTTGTCAATGGATTAGTGCTAATACTAATGTACTAAAAATATTAATTAGTTTGTTGAGTGATATAAATTTTGGACAATCTGATCCAAAAAGTACCCTTTTAAATGCGGTTTTGTTCAATTTGAAAATATAATTTGTCATCCATGGTTCACAGCGTTGTCAGATAAAAGTGTGGAAAAAATGTCTTACGGTTGTAAAACATTTTCCGAAAAAATTTCTGCCAACGTTGTATGATCTGACAACCGTACTGTTGATGTAGAAAGACAAAAATTGTAAGGTCACACGGTTGTAAGACATTTTTTGCCAACGTTGTAAGGCATTTTTCTGTCACAAACCGTACCTTCCAAAAATTTCATGATGTTCGAACCTGTTCAGATGTTATGAACACACAAATCGTTTATCGCAAGAGAATATTAAATACAAAGTTTTAAATATTATCGTCACAGGATAGCACTCGAATCTTAAATTTCTGGTTGTATTTAATTGATCGAAATAATGAAGCAACTAAACAGTTCCAACAACTAAACTATTTAATAAAACTACACTCATCCTTTTAGTCTCAGTTACCATTTTAATTTAATTGCAATTTGTCATGCAAAAGTACTATACTTTCCATGATTCGAGCACAAAAATTGGCTGGGAAACTTGGGACCATATTCATAAACTTTTATCAAAGGTTTAAAAATCAAATATTCACACAAAATTTGTTCTATTTACCTTTGATAAATATTAATGATTAAGACAGTATAAGGCTGCAGCTATTCTATTTTTGTTGTATTGAGTGAGTAAATGGTAACCAATGTGAAGCACAACCTCAAATGTGTTTTTGAAGTAAAAACATTGTCCTCAAAGTGCCAGCACTTGGGGAATGGATAAAGAAATCTTGCTGGCTAACGATAAAAGAATTGGGCGGTCAGTGGTCTATTATGCTAGTAGGTCTCCCTCGCTGAGTGATATTCAAAGCTGCCATACGGACAGTAAAGTACTGCATGCAAATAACCTCGCACCATCTAAACGATGAAACGAAGATCCTTTCAGTCAAAGAAACTAATGTCTTTCTTACTAAACAGTTCTTGGGATGTTACCGGAGGTGTTATCTAAACTTTAACAGTATACAGTTGGATGCTACACCAAGACATGTCAGGAAGGACCTTAGTGTGTAAGAGGAGAGCATACAAATCTGAATTCGTATACACCAGCTTTAAATGACATTCAATCAGACGTCATCAATACCGTGGTTTCAGGTTAATGTCGTTCTAAGAGGTCGCCCATTGCAGAAGCAACTATAACAAAGAAAACTTCCGAAAACAAGAGTTGCTCTGGCACAACTGAGCGGTTTAACGTCCCGTTTAGACCGTGTTGTCCCAATATATGTTCAGCATGAATACAGGGTCCCTATATTCATTACACATATTCAACTGTTCAGTCCCAGAGTAAAAAATTATATAGTTTAAACTGTTACAACAACAACAACTCAAAATTGTAACCAGAATTTAGAAAGGTGACTTCAAATATTTAACCCCTTAGTAGCTCTCAACTCGCATATGTTCGTTCCTAAAGATCTTACATAGTTTTTTCACTCTATATAAAAACATTATTTATTTCTTAAATCCCTTTTATTCTAAGACTAAGAAAAAATGATTTATTTTATTAATTTGTGTTTTTTTTTTGTTATAGTTGTTTAAACATCAATTTTTAAATATTTCAACACATTCTTTTTCCAATCAATACACTACCGTGTGTTTTCATAAGAGTTTAAGCATTAAGTCGCTGCCTGCTATTTTCCTTTATACAAACAATAATTTTCATTTAAGCTGTCCAAGTCAGAGTCAGTGAAAAAAGGCCTACGTGACTATGTAACTTGTATTGCTGGTTTATTTTTTGTTTCTAAAATACGTTAATTTTACAACAACAAAAACAACAACATACTACTGTCTAGTTATGGGCATACCAAACAACTGAATTAAATAGTTCTAATTAAAACAATTTTACAGTTTTTTTTTTTTACCTGTAAAATCAATACCTAGAAAATGTTAAGAGTAGAGAACATAATCTGTCGCTGCCCTTTATGGATGATAAAGAAAACTGGAATTAAAATCAATAGATTTTTTTTATAAAAAAAAGAAAATAGTCCCAGAAGAAGATGATGACAATATTGTTGTTGATGTTGAGTTAATTTTTTATGAATTTTAATTAATTTTCTTTTTCATGTTATTGATCTTTTCTATCACATACTTAAACTTCCCACGTTGTAAAGATGTAATTATATAGTTGTTTTGTATTCGAAGTACATGCTTGGATTATAGGAGTTCTTAGGAAAAGTTTTACTTATTTTCTTGTTGAGAAAAAAACATTTGTTTCTTTTCTTTACTCAACTTATTATAATTTTGTAGTTATTTGTGAAATCATATCCTGCTGCAAAAAGACATAATTGTTTTTGAAACCCTTTTAAGTCTCTAAAATATGCATCATTGTTTTTCAGATATTTACTTTAATGATATTCATTCTGCGTGTCTGTAACAATTGTTTTCAAAAAAATATATATTTTTTTAAATGTCATACATATATATTTTCTCTCTTCTCTATGTATACATTCGTCTATATGAAAAAATTGATGGACGTCGACCTACTTCGCTGCAGTCCACATCGACAACATCATACAGACAATCAGTAGCAGCTTTAGACAATATAAACTTTTGGGACGAACGTCAGCGACATAAAGAAACACAAATGTTTAACTGATGGTCAATATAATACAATAATAAATAAAAAATAAACTAAATAAATGTTTAAATATGTATATTGCATTCTTTTTCAACAAAATTTCTAAAGGGTCGGGTAAATAAAGAGGGTGTCGAGGGGAGTGGTAGGTAACACTTTCTTAATAATACATACCAAAATTTCTTGTCTAATTTTATTTGCCCTCATTTAGAGTAATTATGATCTACCACTATATAAACTGGCATCTTACCAATGTGTTAGCACCCTGACGAATTTAGTGGAATGTAGCCCCTCCTTTTTAAACCGGTACTAAGCTAGGACAGCAGAGAAGAAGGATATTATGCTGCTCTTAAATTCCACTGTCTACTTAAACGGATGAGACAGTAAACTTGAAAATGAGCGTATAATGGAATTTCTTGGAATGAATGTCGAAGTGCTTTACCTGGCATGATGCCCTATCCCACGGTGGTCTTTTTCATCCACTGGGTAGACTTGACAACGGTCTACCATCGCCTCTGAATCCTTCAATGAAGAACTCAGGTGGCACTTTGCTGAAGTACTCGAGCTATTTAATCGATGTCCATTACTGCCCCGTTGCTTAACTTCCGAGATGTAAAACATCGTTTCCGTTTACAACTACGCAGATTCGGCAACAGCACCTAGCGACGTAACCGGTAAACCGAAGTACGAATCCATCAAATAAGCCGAAACTTTTTTCTTACTAACAGGGATACACTGTGGTAATTCTGATATGAACAGAGTATACTCTGAACATATCTGAACAAGGAAGGAAAATAGGATGGTATCATTTTTATATGATACTTTTCATCCATTATTATACAAACCCAGCACATATCTCATTTATACGTCACATTCATAAGAGAAAAACATATGAGACATTTATTATAGGTAGACGGGTTGGTGAGTCCCGTCGAACCCCACCGTAACATATACAATTAATACCAACTCATTTCCAACGGTTAGTCCTACAGTTACTCCTCTATGGGGTATCTGTTGTTTCGGCAACAGCACCAAACTTATCCTGCAATATTGACTTTTCCTTACATCAGTCTTTTAACCGCAACTCACTCTTCCCGCGAATTTGGGTTTAAACCGCAGCCACTACGTGGATCCCGAAATAACCTCAACCAACTGACCAGTCAGGACATAGTCCTGCGGGAAACTGGCCGCCTGTAGTACCAGATTATGTGGTGCTCTGGCCCAATCACTTTCCAATCTATGCAAGGACTAAGCCAGGCAGTAGATTGCAACTAATTATTAATTCCGGCCAGACTGAAGTATTGGAAAACCCCTCTGTTCCCCGGGATTGCAATAACACCAATGTAAACTAATAAGAATAGTAAACTAATAAGATAAGACGGTTCCCACTTGTAGCCGTGGTCCACTTTCGACACTTTTCGTTTGTTATCTAAGTTTCATACACTTTAGCAATACTTTTTACTGATTTTGCCTAAGTGAATCTAATTCCCATTTGTATTAAATACTGGATATACATATGTAAATACAAAGTAATTGACTGTCTATAAGTTGTTTAGTCCAATCAGAAATTAGTCCGATATATCTGCATCAGTATATGTACTGACTACAACATCTAGGTCGTCCATTTCTTATTGGATTTCTTTTGATCTAGCTTAAACTCATTTACCGATCTGTCAGTATCCTGTTCTAGGTGTTTACATACATGCTACATTTTTAAGTTAGTTGATCGGTCATATATAAGCTGTTTATACTAGACAGAAAAAAAGTACATATAAGCTAATACCTTAATACCGTATCATGGTTGAAAGTTATCATGATGAAATCCTGAAATTGTCTGTATATAGATATTCTAATTGATCCCTTAATATTGCATCGTGACTGTCCGCCTACTAGTCGTATCCTTAGACCAGTGGATTCATTCTTATTCTTAAAGGTTTTATTAATTGTACACGATCAAATTCTTATCAACGTACCAATACAGATGTACTCTTAGGTCGCTTAATATCACATTTTCTCTTTAATTATACCCTACACCACTATAGTGGGGAAGATATTATGCGTTTGTGCTGATGTTTGTAATACCCAAAAATATTGGTTCTACATCCTCCTTCAAGTATGCCAATCGGCTTAGAATCTCTTTCTGATTCGATTTAGCTGTCTGTCTGTGTGTCCATGTAAACCTTGAGCGCACACTGAAGGTCGCAATTTTCAAGATAATTTGATACAATTTGGAACATACTTCTTTTTGTCCAAAGACGAACGCTATTGAAAATGGTTGAAATCGGTCCAATATTTCGCTTAGCCCCCATACAACCGTACCCCCGAATAGGGCCTTTGTTCTCACAATTAAGTTAAATGTCAACAAAAGTCGGTAGAACTTAGTTTTATAATACTTTAAATGACACTACCGATTTTTGTAATGATAGGGCCTCATTTGACTCTAGCCCCCATATTAACTCCCCTTCAGAAAATGACTTGAAAGTCAAAATTCAGTTATAAACATTAATAACACGAATAAACTCTACATAAATAACTTTAAAGTAGACCTAAATTCTTCTATCAATATTTATAAGGATAGGGCCATAGTTGCACCTACACCCCTATAAATATCAATAATAAGTAAAAATATTCCGGAATAAATTTAAAAAACAAATTAAATTTTATTTTTTTTTAATAATCAACATTTTTAACATCTGACTGGTGTAGGACATCACATGGTCGGCCATGCCCGACTATACATTCATATACGTACTTGGTTTTCGTTTAACATTGTTAAAAAATACATTAATTCCCCGTTGTTGTCAATTCAATAAAAGTTTATTTTCGATTTAGTTTTCAAAAAAAATCTTTATGGTGGAGGCCTGTTGCTGCATTCGTACATTGTATATGTATGTATTTTTATATGTTGTTATTGTTGTATGTAATGTAAGCCTCTGGGTCATTGTACAACTGATAAAACGAAAGAAAACGCATCGTATTACTTAAAGACGTGTGTGTGCATTCACCCGTGTCAGAAAATAATATGGGTTAAATAAAATTTATAGCGTTGCCTCCTTTTTTTAATAGTTTTCTGTTTTTGGTTTTTAATTTATATTTAAGTTTTATAATAAATCATAAATTTTGAATAAAAATAAAAATATTTCGATTAAGTTTCTTTTTAAAGACAACAAAAACGTTTTGCTTGCACTTTTAAAAAAGGTTTTCTGTTTGCTGTTTATTATACATAGTTTTGTTTTATAATATAAAATTATTACTCTCTGTAATTTTCCGTTAATATATTTTTGCTTAGTTCAAACACTTGTTTGTTTATACGAAATTTAAAAAAAAAAAAATATCGAGTGTTAAAAATTTATCCAACATCTGTTTGGCAATAATACAATGATCATAATTTATTACGAGTACAAAGAGTATGAATACATATTTGAATATCTTAAACTACCCAGCAGTTTTAAAGGCATTAAATGTATCTTTTTAGATAAAACCATAATGCTTTATTTTACACACCCCAAATGATCTAATATCAGTAGTTTCTTATAAAGAAAATAATAATGGGCAAACTATGTTATCTTACATAAACAGAGAACAAAATACGTTTAAAATTATATAAGCTTGGTACCAAATTGACACCAAAATGTTCATAATTGTACAATAAAATCCGTTGTTAAAGTATGTACGGATAGTTGTCATATTAACAACGAAATAATAAAAATACAAGACATTTTCAAAACAACAAAAAAATACATATTACCAATGTGACAACACTGTGTTATCAAACTTAACATTGCGTTTTGGAAATCACAACGAAATCAAAATGACTATAATGCGTAGTTGCAATGACAACGATGTGTTGTCAAAATTGCAACGATTATTGACAAAATTATAACTTGTTGTTATTTAAGTTTTTTACCGGTATTTTTCCTCTGTGTAGTTTATTCTTAACTCAAATAGATAAAATCATTAGATGAAGACAGTCATTGCGAAATGTGGGGTATAAGAAAGGAAATATTTAACATATAGATGAGAACTATTTGTAAATTTATTGTAAAATAAATTTTCAATTGTTTTTTTTTGGCGAATATTAGGCTAAGCTGTCTACTTTATTTTTTTCCAAACAGAGAGAAAATAAATATAAATTAAAATACTAAAAACAATAACAATTATAAACTTGTGCACAAACACTAGTATAAGATCTACTTTATATTGTTTCACATACAGTGTCCAATAAAACGTGTTTGATCTTTTTTCAATCTCTTTCTGAAATATGGATCATGTGAAAAAAAAATAATTTAAATAATTTGTTTATTGCTTTTGTGTTTTTTTTTTGTGGTTTTATTAAGTTAGTATAATATTAAATTTTAATTTTTACAAATTTCTTTTTAAATGTTAATTTTTTGTTTTTTTTTTTAATTCTTAGAATTTTTTGTCATTAAAAAATTTAAAAATCCCAAAACGGATTTAAAAGTATTAAAGTCCCTTCTAGTAATCACATAAAAATATTTCAAACAAATTAAAGAAGTAATACAAAATACGACGTACTACGATACAACAATACAATATCGATTGTGAATAGGACAATTGTGTATTTATTTATAAACGCCAGCGAAAAAAACCGAAGTACTTCCAAAAGAATTACATTTATCACATCTTCAAAAGGTTTATTAAGTGATTTTTTCTATCTTCTGTGAAAGTGATGTTTAATGACTTTCAAGATCTATTTGATATATTATGACATTTAATTTCTCGAGATCTATTGACCCTTAAAAGACTATTAAGTACTTTAATCAGTTTCTTACACTAAGAGAGCGTCAATTAGCTTCTGCTTAAAGTTATTACTTGTTGTGGTTTAAATAAAACGAAATATCTTAAGGAATATAAGGGAAACTACTAGGATATTCAATAGGGAGTAGTCGACTAAATTTTAAAAATTTATTCGAATAATTTAAAAAATATAAATAAAACTTGCCAAACACCTCCAAAATCTTAAAATACGGGTAAAAAATGGATTGCGTACATTAAAGCACTTATAAGCCAGTAACCTTGAGATTGAACTCAACCTATTTTAAATTTCTTACTAGATTTCAAAGTGGAAGCTGAGGCTTTTATAATGATATATGTATACGATGTTTAACTTAAGTATATATGCGCATTTCATCAGCTCCTAAACATATCTTATACTTACCATCAAAAAAGATAAGTGTGTATTGTATTTGTCATTCCGTTTGTAACAACAACATCGAAATATTGAGTCCTTATTAGATTCTAAAAAGACGTAGTCGTCCATCCGCCTGTCTGTATGTTGAAAACACGAAAGGACGAGCTAGAGAATTGAAATCTAAAACAAATATTTTTTTGTTTGGTATAGAAAATGGGTAATATTTGTCTACGATTTAACATATCATTTACATAAGGTTCCCTTCGGAAAATTCTACATAAATAGGTCTTTAAAGAACTATCTGTTTTACTCATTGCAAACACAGAAAGCATTCTATTTTTATCATTGAAAAATATAGTAAATGATTTGTATCAATTATCTTTAGATTTAGAATTTGTTGTACAATGGCAAGGATTTCTATGCAAATGCATGTTTGTAGTCAGTCACTCAAAATAACTTTTAACTACTTTTCTTTTTGAATCAAAGAATTGTCTACAAAATGGCATCGAGTTGTTGTTGCATATTTTGTTATAAATGCATATTTTGCTTTAAATTGCATATATTTTGCATATTTCCAACATTTTTATTGCATATTTTTTAATTTTTCTAAAACAAATTGTTTTGTTTTTTGTGTATTTCATATGTTTCCAACAAAGTTGGTATTTGGGCAATTCCCTACGATTGTATGTGACATTCGCCTTCAGAGTAATATAGATTTTGTAAAATGTTCCATTTCAAGAATACTTTCTTTGTGTTTTTCTTAAATTAAACTTTGAATGGAAATAGGGTCAAATGAGGTCCAATCGTTATGAAGATCAATAAAAATTGACCGATTTCAAAAATTTTCAACAGTCTTTGTCTTTGGTCCTACAAAAGATCATATACTAATTTTTGCTGAATTATGTTCAAAAATGCAGAAGTTATAATGGTTTTATTTTTTCAGTCGTGTTTTATCTTTTCATGGAATTGCCCATTAGTCAAATAAAGGATTCCTTTAATATAGGTTAAGTATATTTAGTTTGCCATATTTAAACAGTCTATATATATAAATTTACATATTGTCATTTTTTACTACAAGTGTCATAGTATTTTTGTAAAAAAAATATTTTTTTTACACTCATAGAAAATTGTTGGTAAAAGCTAAAAATTATCAGAGAAAACATTAATACAAAAACACATGTTTTAAGCTTTCTATATAAAAAGAAAATATTTTTATCAATAAACCATAAATTTTCTATAACAAAAATTATAAATATTTTTCTAATATTAAAGAATATTTTTTATTTGTTAGTTTAATTTATGTTTATAATTAATTTCACCATAAGAAGAAATTTATGTAAAAGTTGTTTAGGCTTTTGATTAGAAAATCTAGCAACAACAACCTAAGTTTTGTACAAATTGTATATTTTGTTGTTAAATAAAAAACAACAAAAAAATAGACAAAAATAAATGTCTAATGTATTTATTCGTTATTTAACATGTTCGTACTCTTCGTATTCTTATCACAACATGTGATATTTTAAATATATTATTTTATTTATAATAAATAATAATATTATTATTATTTTTACATACAATACGACATAAATATTTAAAAATTTTGTCTTTATTGCAGTCTATGAAAGACACCCAGCGAAATTATTAAAAAAAATATTAAATATAATTTTTTTACATTTTCCTTTATTGATGACATCTTCATTCTTTATATCTTTAAAATTTTTCCTTTTTAGGTAAAGATTTTATATATATTTTCTATTTTGGACTAATATGTAAAATATTTAAAGTTATACAAGACGTTTCAAAATGTATTCTCAAATCATTTCTCGTTCAGTTCAAGGTTGTCTTTATAAATTATTCGTAGTAAATTTGCTGGGACATCGCGGGAATGACTCGTCATTAGCATGATATAGCTTGTCAGGAGAATTGATAAAAAATATCTCATATGAAAATGTTTTTAATTGAAATTAACAGCGGTAAGAGAAGAATTGTAAAATACACTATTTATAGACTATTACGTGTGAAATTGGAAATTATAATGTGAAAGCCGCAGACAATCCTAACTTTAGTGCACCAAAGCAATCGAGGGAGAAAACATTTTAAACACATTTTTTTCACGATCTCTGATTAATTCTTAAGCAGAAGAATTCAGTGTTATCACCTGTATGAAGTACCTTAAATTTAACACCATTTAACTCAGCATGCTTTTCATTCATCCGACACACTCACTCGAAGTATACGGGTAATAAAGTTCTCCTTTAACTTAATTATTGCCTGGGCAACTTCATCGATATTATCTCGAATTATTGCTTTTATCGTGTATTTATCGTTTAACCATCATTCTCTTTCCGAATATTTAAGCTTAAACCAAAGCATACCGATAAAAGCTCGCCAATAACCAAGATAAGACTTTCGATCCCGTCGTACCAAATTATGTGGTTTTCTGGTTCGATCCAATATCAGATTATTTCAAGTAAAGATCGAGGACACATTTGATCAGCATTAGTTTAATGTCGATGTTAGACGAAATCATTTCTTATTTCTTACTCTTAGTCCTACAGTTACTTCTCTGTGGGATATATTTTGTGCCGAAAATATCCCGAAAAGTAGATTTCACCGTGCATCAGTTGTTTAACTGCGACATACACTTCTCGCTAATTTGTGTTTAAATCACAGCCACTGCACCCGAAAGAACTGAACAGCCAAAAAAAGTCGTAGTTGCAGAATATGTGGTTCTCTGGTTCGGCTCTATGTCAAATCAAAATAAGGAATGCCCGAGGAGTGAAATAATATCACCACTTTGTAGTGCTGACAGACTAGGGATCCTGTTAGCATGTCTTTTTCCCGGGATTGCAATCACATCAAGATGGGGTCTTTTATTAAATAACATGCCCGGGGAGAGTAGCGGCGGACACGAAGTCGAAGTGCTTTACGTGAGTATCTGGCATGTTGCCCTATCTCACGGTGGTACTTTTTCAACCACTGGGTGAGTAATCAACTCACCACTGCCCCTTTGTGTTTATTACACGCAGGTTGCAATTTTTGTACACGGATATACCGGTCCATGTACAAACACTTTGCTCAAGTACTCGAGCTATCTAATCTCTTGCCATAGTAGTCACGT
The DNA here is from genome assembly GCF_022045245.1 of Lucilia cuprina. Lineage (NCBI taxonomy): Eukaryota > Metazoa > Arthropoda > Insecta > Diptera > Calliphoridae > Lucilia > Lucilia cuprina. The sequence continues at coordinate 41,965,922 of NC_060952.1, forward strand.
TGAGGAAAGACAGTTGTCATAAGAAAGCTCAATCTATCCCGACATAATGTCGCCCAACCACACTACTATGGCTCTGTTGTTTCGGCAATAGCACCTAGAAGGACGTAATTGGTAGTCCGAAACATGGATCATATTAATTGAAAAACTTTATTACAGTAGGTACAGAGACCCACTGTGATAAGTTGAGCATACACTCAACTTTCCATGTAGGAAAATCGCCAAATAAATCAATGAGAGGGAAGTGACGACCTTTCACCGCGTCCATCCTTCCACTCCGCCACTCCATCCGTCAAATCAATCAGTTACTCCATTCTCTCTATAGAATGCATGTAGTAAAACATCAGAAATTTCAGAAAACTCCACCTCGTATACCCAATATTTTCATTTTTAGCTCAAATCCAACATTTTATTAATCCACAGTCATGCTCTGTAATTCGTACCGCTCCAGCATCTAGGAACGATAGCAGAAATGTATCATGAAAATCATATTCAACGTATATCAGTCTTTTAACCAAGCAACCAACGTATGTCAGTCTTTTAACCACAGCCACTACGTGGATCCTGAAGGAACCTCAACCAACTGACCAGCCAGGACATAGTCCTGCGAGCAACTGGCCACTCGTAGTACCAGTTTATGTGGTGCCGTGGTTCGACCTATTTTCAATTTATGGAATAGGAATAGGCCAGGCAGTAAATTGTCAACACCAGGAAGGTATTGGTAGCACCTATCTACCCCCGGAGTGCAATACACTGACCTATCCCCTTCACCGGGCATGTATCTTTGATGAGTGTCAAAGATGCATGCCCGGTGGGGGGGAGTGGTCAGTAGCGGCAGACAATTGGTAGCACCTCTTTCCCCTGGGGGAAAATAACGAAAGTAAAAATCTCGTCTTTGTATATAACAGGTTAAAATGGATGTATCGAAAGTTTTGTCCTTTCTCTCTCTTCTGACAAATCGCTTGTCATGGATGTCAATGATTCTGTCTGTAGATTTAGGTCATTTAGAGTATTCGAAATTCGTTGAAATCTTTCGTTATTTATTTTTCGACATTCTAATGAGCTTAATTATCTTATCAGTTTCGTTGATGGTGTGTAGCTCTTTAAGGTTTTAACTGATAAAACAAAACTAACTAAAGAAAACTTTGATTTGTGTTTTTGTATATTTTCACTTGTTTTGTTCTTGTTCTCTCGGTTATTATATCACATTTAACAGTTTGGAGAATAATTCCTTTTTCGTGTTTTTACACTTATTATTTGACCACATAATCTCTTTCTAGACCTGCCATACCTCTACTACTAACTTTTTGAGAACTTTTTGTCGAAAAGCTGATATTGTTTTTATAATTTTTTTTTTGTTGTCTGAACATGAGGAATTATTTATAATTTTGTTGCTATATATTTTATTTGTTAGTTATATTTTTATTTAATAAATAAGTAGTAATTGTATTTTGTTTTTTTTCTTGGTCGAAAGAAATTTTTGCTCATTTGAAATTTGTAGTGTCGTTGCGAATGGACGACTTTACGGGCCTTACGGAAGTCGCTCAAACGGTGTTGTAAAATTCTATTCGAAACATACTATTTACAAACTGATTTCAAAGTGAACGCCAACTACGAAGCTTTTTCGGTGAAGCGGGAAATGTTGTAGACATCTCGGTGTTGAAATATTTAATAAAAACAAATAAGATTAAGTCTCTTCTTATCAAGTGTATGGAAAATACGTTCTTGAAATTTAAATTATAAAAAAAATAATAACAAAATATTAAAAATTAATAATAATAATAAGAATATAAATAATTGGCAATATGTTTAGTTCTTGTGGTGATTGGAATAATAGTTATATTCCACAAAATGATCGAAATGAATTTTATGATGAAGTTTATAGTGATTGTAATGTTAGCGCCATTGGTGGAAATTTCCCCAGTGGCGGTTGTGGTGAAGGTGGTTTTTGCCCTAATACTAGTGGTTGTAGTGAAAGTCTATTGCAAACACAGCAAACTCAACAATATGCCACCACTAATGAGTTTTATGAAAATTCTCAATTAAATGTTGCAAATAATTATCGAAATTTTTCCTCCTACAATGAGGATAGTGTTAATTTTAATAATAACTACAACAACAACAATAATACTAATGACAGCAGCTTATCATATCAAATAAATTCTAATGTTTCGGTAAATTCAATGAATTTTAATCAACATAATCCAAGTGCTTATGCAAATAACAACAACTTTGTAAATTCTTCTACGACTTTTCCTCAAAATAATAATAATCCACAACAGTTTCAACAGCAACAACAACAACAATTTGCTTATCAAAGATCAAATTTTATTAATAACAACCACCAACACCACACCAATTTTATTAATACACCACAACAAGCTCAAAATCAACAACAACTTGTTTTGTATAACCCCACTGCTGCTCCCCAACAACCTGTTGTAACTCAACAGTATAATTTTCAACCCCCTCCTCCATCTCGTATGCTAAATAATTACTATAATTTACATCAAAATCAGCTGCCGCTACAACAGCATCCACAATATTTGCAGCAACAGCTTAATCAGCAATCGTTGGTTGCTCGTGCACCATCAATACCCTGTCAAGGTAATCAACCTTGGACGTATGCGTATTGCTATGGCTATGGACCCTACAGCAATCAAGAGCCCTGCCAATTTACACAAATTGTAGATATTGAAGATTTTATGTAAGTTGTTTTTTTTCTTCATTTTTTGTCTAGTTTTTGCATTAAATGAAAGTAATAATATGGTTATTAACGATTAGGAATTTTGGTCAAAACTTCCTCATATTCCTCATATATGCGAAAAAATAATATTTCTTATATCAATATAAATATTTCAAGTATAAATATTTCGGAATGGCAAATGGTAGCAGTTATAACGATTCTTTTAAATAGACTAAATAACTATGACTTAAATGGACAAACGGGCATATTTTAAATAGTGACATCTTTACCACACATATTGCTAACGCCGGCTTTACCCGATCACACAAGTATGATCTGTCAAAATTTTGTATAGATGAATACGGATGGAATCGCCTAAACTCAATATGTCATAAAACCATCACACATTAAGAGAGACTACGAATGGAAAATTTAACATTCTGTATTCATTTTTTGAAATGATTAAAAAAACATGCAGATCGCATTAGATCAGGGATGTATTTTTATGTAAACACATACAAAAAAAGTGAAACAGCTGTTTCCATCTTACTTTGTTATTGTTTTATCCCAATCGGGTAAACACAAAAAATATAAATCATACAACATTTGTTCTCTTTTTTGTTATGGAATTTAATTTTACTTTTTCATTAGACTTTACCTACATAAACTGTGATCGTGTGAAGTGCGCTTACTGTTGATCTTTTCACTCTCTTCATTCGACAATTTGATCATGGTATTCTCACATTTTAACGATCTGAAAGTGCAAATGGATTTCGTAGAGCTGGTTAAATATTAATTAGTGCTTATTTAAAGGCCTAGGGATTGAAAACAGCTCAATAATAAACCTATGATATAAAAAAATATCTTAAATTACTTGTAAGCAATGAACTCTTTCGTTATTCAACCAATTCCAATTCCGAACTGAATTACTTGATTCCTGATTAATTTGAAGTAGTAATTCTGAGTGCGAATTATGAAATTCAACATGAGAACTTCTCCAAGGACATATTACCTTGATGATCTTTCCTCATATTGGTGTACATAAGAGGTGCTACCAATATCTCTCGTCTTACTTTGGAATAATTTAATTTCCGTAGGGGCGCTGTAAACTAGTGATGTCACTTGTTTGTTTTCATTCTTTGGAATTATTTGACATGGGGTCCAACCATAGAACCACATAATCTGGTACTACGGGTGGCCAGTTTCCCGAAGGTCTATTGCCTGGAAGTCTATATTTTAGGTTAAGTTCCGTGCTGTTGTCGATGACAATAGGTTTCAATGACGACGGATGATCTTATGCAGGTGATGTTAATAAATATTCCTTCTTTGTACATGTTTCTTCAGAAATAATTTGTTCCAGAGCTGTAAATGAATCATTCATTCTGAATATAATTCGTTTACGAATTGGCTTAATTTTGAATTAATTCCTTTTACAAAAACGAGAATTGAATTAAATTTGAATCAATTGAAATGAATTTCATTTCCAATTCAAAAGAATTTGCCAAATGAGTTGCAAATGAATTTATCAAATTAATATCTATTCATTTCCAATTCATTTGAATTGAATTGATTTTGAATTAATTCAAATAAATTAAATCAAAAATAAGCAATCCATCGAATTCAATAGCAGATCTAAATAAAATAGTTCTGTACAAAATTAAAAAGCTCTGTCCTGGATCCAGACCTCATCAAAGAAAACATGGTGCTTGGAGTATGTATATAAATGTTATGATCAGATTTGAAATAACACAAGTAGTTGAAGAAATTACGTGTACATAGGCAGGAGGAACCATGTACAAATATTTCCATTTAACTACACAACTATAGTGGGGAGGGTATTATGCGTTTGTGCTGAAGTTTGTAACACCCAAAAATACCTTAAAGTATACCAATAGCCTCCGAATCACTTTCTGAGTCGATTTAGCTATGTCCGTCTGTCCGTCTGTCTGTCTGTGTGTCCATGTAATTCTTGTGCGCACGCTACAGGTCGCAATTTTCAAGATAATTTGATGAAATTTGGCACATACTCTTTTTTTGGTTCAAGGACGATCGCTATTGAAAATGGTTGAAATCGGTCCACTATTTCTCCTAGCCCCCATACAACCGTACCCCCCGAATCGGGCCTTTAGGCTCATAAGTACGTTAAATGTTTTATAATGTCAACGAAAATCAGCAAAAATTAGTTTTATAGAACAATAATTGACAATACTAATTTTTATTGCGATCGGGCCTCATTTGACCCTAGCCCCCATACAGACTCCCCTCCAGAAAATGACTTGATGGTCAAAATTAACTTATAATTACTTATAAAACGAGTCAGAAAGAAACGATTAAAATCTACATAAATGACTTTGTAGTAGACGTAAATTCATCTACCAAAATTTATAAGGATAGGCCCATATTTACCCCTTCTCCCTTATGAGCCCTCTTGTAGAAAATCTCTCTTTTTTGTCAACAATAAGTAAAAATATTCCACAATAAAACAAATTAAATGCTTTATTTAAAAAAAATCAAAATTTTAACATACTGACTAGTGTAGGGTATCATATGGTCGGCAATGTCCGACTATAAATTCATACTTGTTTTACTGTAAGATCCTTGTTGACACTATAAAAGCGATATATATATGCTATATCATTTAGGTTCGTTCGATTGTCACTATCGTACGGCAGGAAATGTTGGCTCTAGGCTTAGTTGCTTGATTGCCTACCGAATTCAACACAATAAACTTGATCGATTAATGTGCATATTTCCCCTCATCAGGCTATCGTTAATAACTACATGGAAGATCTTTCTTACTAGGTGCATGTACTCTAACTTGAAAACTTATGTGAATTTAGCAACAAAAAAATACTACTTAATCCTGGTAACAGGAATGTAAAAGTATCAAATGATTACTTAATTTTTTGTATATTATTTAAGGTTTAACCGCTTTTGCCCTCCTCCCTTTATTTATATTTAATAAATTGCGTTTTAATTTGAAAGCTCCATTAAAGGCAAACTCTTGGCATTGTATTTGAAAAATCAAGAATTAAATGTTATCATAAATTAAAAAAAGTAAAATTAATGACAAAAATTTTAATAAATTTCATTCTAACAATTCAGTACACAGATTCTACTTTAAGTTATACTTTAAACACAATAATCTTTAAGTATTTTTATAATAAATATCAAAAATAACGCCAGAACAAAATGCATTTCAAGATTTCTAGACTTTAAAATTAATATTCTATGAATGTGAATAAAAATAATAAAAAATAAACATAAAAAACGACAATGTCATTCAATATATGTATGTATGTAGTAGAAAAAATGCAATTGTTTTGTGGTATTTTAAATAAAAAATTTTGATTTGTTATATTATAGGGGAGAAATGAATAATATGAATAATGGTTTCCTTATTATTGAGATTTTGTTTAAGTTTTGGTTGGATTTTGGTTTTGTGGTTTCTTCATTTTTCACTTACAATTCCAAACACATAAAACTTACTGATAATACATTTTTTGATAATTTATTAAACATTTTTGTTGTTTATTGTTGTTGATCGAAAGAGCAGGAAAATGTTTGAAGTTATTTTTTTTTTATTTTTAACAACAATTTGTATATAATAAATCATAATTTATTTGTAATCAAATGCTACATTTGAGTCAATGAACTTTTTTAATTTTTTGATGTAAGCGTGTAATATTGTAAAATAACAATTGATAATGTTTTCGAAAGTTAATATTCTAATATTGCTTTTAATTGTCGTATTTTTTTGGGTGAGAGAAAAAGATGGAAAGTTGCCAGAAGAGAACTTTTGGGTGTCAACATTGTTGCCAATATTTTTTCACCATTCTCCGTTAAACCATACTATACAATAGACTAGACTATAGACTAGACTATAGACTAGACTAGACTATAGAGAAGACTATGAACTAGACTATATACTAGACTATAGACTAGACTCTGACTAGACTATAGACTAGACTATAGACTAGACTATAGACTAGACTATAGACTAGACTATAGACTAGACTATAGACTAGACTATAGACTAGACTATAGACTAGACTATAGACTAGACTATAGACTAGACTATAGACTAGACTATAGACTAGACTATAGACTAGACTATAGACTAGACTATAGACTAGACTATAGACTAGACTATAGACTAGACTATAGACTAGACTATAGACTAGACTATAGACTAGACTATAGACTAGACTATAGACTAGACTATAGACTAGACTATAGACTAGACTATAGACTAGACTATAGACTAGACTATAGACTAGACTATAGACTAGACTATAGACTAGACTATAGACTAGACTATAGACTAGACTATAGACTAGACTATAGACTAGACTATAGACTAGACTATAGACTAGACTATAGAATAGACTATAGACTAGACTAGACTAGACTATAGACTAGACTATAGACTAGACTATAGACTAGACTATAGACTAGACTATAGACTAGACTATAGACTAGACTATAGACTAGACTATAGACTAGACTATAGACTAGACTATAGACTAGACTATAGACTAGACTATAGACTAGACTATAGACTAGACTATAGACTAGACTATAGACTAGACTATAGACTAGACTATAGACTAGACTATAGACTAGACTATAGACTAGACTATAGACTAGACTATAGACTAGACTATAGACTAGACTATAGACTAGACTATAGACTATAGACTAGACTATAGACTATAGACTAGACTATAGACTATAGACTAGACTATAGACTAGACTATAGACTAGACTATAGACTAGGCTATAGACTAGACTATAGACTAGACTATAGAGTAGACTATAGACTAAACTAGACTAGACTATAGACTAGACTATAGTCTAGACTATAGACTAGACTATAGACTAAACTAGACTAGACTATAGACTAGACTATAGAATAGACTAAACTAGACTAGACTATAGACTAGACTATAGAATAGACTATAGACTAGACTAAAGACTAGACTATAGACTAGACTTTAGACTAGACTATAGACTAGACTTTAGGCTATAGACTAGACTATAGACTAGACTATAGACTAGACTATAGACTAGACTATAGGCTATAGACTATAGACTAGACTATAGACTAGACTATAGACTATAGACTAGACTATAGACTAGGCTATAGACTAGACTATAGACAAGACTATAGGCTAGACTACAAAAGAAACTATATACTATGGATAGACATTAGAATAGACTATAGACTAAACTTTAGATTGCCACATCAGAAACATTGGCAACACTAGGTGTCAATAGAAAGGTTGTCAGTGTTGCCAAGCATAACTAAATAACAAAAAAGTGTAAAACAAAAATATTGTTAAAGACCTAATTTTCAATATTAAAAATTTTTAATTATTTGAAAAAAAACAAGATTTGATGCAAAAAATTTTGTTTGTCATTTTGGGTTTTTTTAACAAGGATTTCCAACTAATTTGTAGATTTTATGTAATTTTAAAATGCAACCTATTAAATGGTACTTTTTCTTTTTTTGAAGTAATATTAAAACTAGTGACGAGGTTTCTTTAAAAATATTATTATTAAAAACCCCATTTTACTAATTTTAATAATAATTTGGTTCTAAAGTATTTTTTTTTGGGCTTTTATTGTTTTGTCTTAAAAAATTCCAAGTAATAAATAATGAAAACTGCAAAGAAATGAATAAGCACATAAAAAATTAACTTTATACATACTTTCAAATAATTAAGTATTAAAATGTATATAATTTCCTTATTTTATAAAGATATCACCACAACAGTGCATTCAATAATTATAAAAATAATAAAAAAACTTTTAAAATTTAAAAAAATATAATAAAAAGCAAACAATCAATGTCAACATTTTTGAATTAAAAATATTTTTATAAAAAAATCAATTAATAGTTATTTTACAAATAAATGTATTCATAAGTGTACCTATAACTATTTTCTTCCTTTTATATCAATTTATTTGGTTTTATTTAATCAGTAGCATACAGCAAAATAAACAATAAAAAAATCAAACAAGTTTCTGTTCATGCCTGCATAAAACAATAACAAACAAGTGTCAAAATAATGGGAGAAAAATAACAAAGACACCCGCCATTTTTCTAAAAGGGGAGAGTGAGAGCATAATCCCCCTTTTAAACACTGTAAATAGGAGAATCAACAAAAAAGCTCAAAATAAAAGAGATAGACAGACACCCAAAAAAAAAAAAAATTAACAAATATAAACCTATTAATCAAAAAAGTAGCACAATCTAAATACTATTTATGTTTGATATTTCCAAGAATTAATTTATACGTGCGAATTTTTATGTTTTTTTTCAACTTAAATTTCTATTTATTAACTTGTTGTATACTGTTGGTTTTTTTGACAACGGCGGTGTTTAGTAGAGTATTGAAAAAATAATTTAAAATTGTCCCCTCAAATAGATAAAATATGTTTATATGAATACACTAGTAATTCAAAAAATTAAAATGGATATAAAAGTGTTTTAATAGTACAATGACTTTGTAGTGACCTTTAAAGAAAATTGATGATTTTATTAGGGTGCTTAAAGGGTTATTGTTATTTATTTAATATTTTTAATAAAACAAAAAATAAAATTTGTGATGTAAATGCTATTTAACAATAGTATAGTCTAGTCTATAGTCTAATGTATAGTCTAGTCTATAGTCTAATGTATAGTCTATAGTTTAGTTTACATTCCATTCTACAGTCTAGTCTAAAGCCTAGTCTATAGCCTAGTCTATAGTCTAGTCTATAGTCTAGTCTATAGTCTAGTCTATAGTCTAGTCTATAGTCTAGTCTATAGTCTAGTCTATAGTCTAGTCTATAGTCTAGTCTATAGTCTAGTCTATAGTCTAGTCTATAGTCTAGTCTATAATCTAGTCTATAGTCTAGTCTATAGTCTAGTCTATAGTCTAGTCTATAGTCTAGTCTATAGTCCAGTCTAAAGTCTAGACTAAAGTCAAGTCTATAGTCTAGTCTATAGTCTAGTCTATAGTCTAGTCTATAGTCTAGTCTATAGTCTAGTCTATAGTCTAGTCTATAGTCTGGTCTATAGTCTAGTCTATAGTCTAGCCTATAGTCTAGTCTATAGTCTAGTCTATAGTCTAGTCTATAGTCTAGTCTATAGTCTAGTCTATAGTCTAGTCTATAGTCTAGTCTATAGTCTAGTCTATAGTCTAGTCTATAGTCTAGTCTATAGTCTAGTCTATAGTCTAGTCTATAGTCTAGTCTATAGTCTAGTCTATAGTCTAGTCTATAGTCTAGTCTATAGTCTAGTCTATAGTCTAGTCTATAGTCTAGTCTATAGTCTAGTCTATAGTCTAGTCTATAGTCTAGTCTATAGTCTAGTCTATAGTCTAGTCTATAGTCTAGTCTATAGTCTAGTCTATAGTCCAGTCTATAGTCTAGTCTATAGTCTAGTCTATAGTCTAGTCTATAGTCTAGTCTATAGTCTAGTCTATAGTCTAGTCTATAGTCTAGTCTATAGTCTAGTCTATAGTCTAGTCTATAGTCTAGTCTATAGTCTAGTCTATAGTCTAGTCTATAGTCTAGTCTATAGTCTAGTCTATAGTCTAGTCTATAGTCTAGTCTATAGTCTAGTCTATAGTCTAGTCTATAGTCTAGTCTATAGTCTAGTCTATAGTCTAGTCTATAGTCTAGTCTATAGTCTAGTCTATAGTCTAGTCTATAGTCTAGTCTATAGTCTAGTCTATAGTCTAGTCTATAGTCTAGTCTATAGTCTAGTCTATAGTCTAGTCTATAGTCTAGTCTATAGTCTAGTCTATAGTCTAGTCTATAGTCTAGTCTATAGTCTAGTCTATAGTCTAGTCTATAGTCTAGTCTATAGTCTAGTCTATAGTCTAGTCTATAGTCTATAGTCTAGTCTATAGTCTAGTCTATAGTCTAGTCTAGTCTATAGTGTATTCTATAGTCTAGTCTATAGTCTAGTCTAGTCTATAGTCTAGTCTAAGGTCTAGTCTAAGGTCTAGTCTAAAGTCTAGTCTAAAGTCTAGTCTATAGTCTAGTCTACAGTCTAGTCTACAGTCTAGTCTATAGTCTAGTCTACTCTATAGTCTAGTCTATAGTCTAGTCTATAGTCTAGTCTATAGTCTAGTCTATAGTCTAGTCTATAGTCTACTCTATAGTCTAGTCTATAGTCTAGTCTATAGTCCAGGCTATAGTATAGGCTATAGTCCAGTCTATAGTCTAGTCTATAGTCTAATCTTTAGTCTATTTTATATTCTAGTCTAGTCTATGGTCTAGTCTATATTATAGTTTATAATCTAGTGTATAGTCTAATCTTTAGTATAGTTAATAGTCTAGTATGTAGTCTGGTTTATAGTCTAGTCTATATTCTAGTTTATAGTCTAGTCTATATTCTAGTTTATAGTCTAGTCTATAGTCTGGTCTATAGTCTAGACTTCAGTCTAGCCTACAGTAGGAAAATATTTACCTTTTCTTAAATATTTGTTTACATTTTAACTACTATATATCCCTTATTATTTTTTTTACAAAATACAAATATTTTTGTTTAATCCCGCGACCAAATGTCAAAATACAACTCCCACCCACATTTTTTAAACAGCTGTTTAGACAAGTGTAAACAAATAAAAGACAACGTTAAAAACAATAACAAAATAACACACAACATAAAATGTAAACAAAAACACACACACTCCACACAAACAAATCAAATTTTAAATGCCTGTTGTTACGGACTTGTTCAACACTGGTCATTGTTGAACATAAAAGCGAACAAGAAATAAACAAATTAAAATAGCGTTGCCAACCACAAACGAAAAAGAAAAAAACAAACAAAACTAGCTTTTTTCACCTGTCCTAAGTTAATGAAGTGCATATATAAATAAATTAGAATTGTATAGATGTCAATATATTTTAATAAGTAATAATTATAGAATATTTTTTTAGTAAAATTTAAAATTATATTATTACGAAATAGACAATATTTTTTACAAAATTATTTATCAAAATAGACGAAAAGAATTTTGTTTTTTGCTAATTTAAAAATTAGCGTCAAGGTATTAAAGCAAAAGAAAAATTATTTCTGTTTTAAGACTTTTAGGAGTCATTGAATTAACCTTGATTAATTCTTTTGATAAAATGCAATAAAAAAACTTTTTTTTCACGATTAAAATAATAAAGAAATGGTAACTGTGTTTATTTTGATTAAATAGCAAATTTAATTTTGATAATTTTATATTAAATTTTAAATAAATCATATGACATCGATTTTTACAGTTATAAAAAATGTTTAATTTGCTTTCTTGTAGAAAAAGGGAAAAGTTGCTCTTGTTTTAACTTTGCCCTTTTCTTGAAGAACTTTAGGTTGCTTTCTTTAATTAATGTTATTTCAATACACTGAGAGTATTTACTTAACATTTTCTTTAATTCACATATTTTTAGCAATGCAAAACATTGTTTTTATAATAAAATATTTTGTTTCGAATAAAAAATTTTTAAAAAAGTAAAAGGAATAAAAAATTAGTAGTACATGACATCACAAACATTTCAATAAACTAAAGAAAATTTCCTTTCATTTTCATTTTTGGCAGTCATGAGACTTTTTAAATCGTTTGACCGTATTCAAAATCATATGAAGATAATTTTCATTTATAAATAAATTTTCTTGTGTAAATATAATTTTTTTATTTAAAAATTCAAATGATAGTTTTACACATGATAATGTGTATAATAATTTATTATATCATACATGTGCTGTGTTATATATATTGTAAATAAAATATTTCGGCCACATATTATCAATTTTAAACCAAGTGGGAGGAATAATGTCAAAAAACACTTGATCTTAAAAAAAATTCTTAGAATTATAAACTTATAATGCTAATTAATTTAAAGAAAATTATGTTATTCAAATTTCTTTAAGACAACATGATTAGATATATTTTAAATTACTTTTTTTGTTTAAACAATGTAATTTCCTAACGATTTTTTTAACATTCACCCTTTTTGAAAAGTTTTTAAAAAGTAATCTCTCATTTTTAATTGTAACTTTAGTCCAGTTGATTGTTAATAATTATTATTAAATGTCTTTTTTTGTTTTAATTAATTTATAATTTATTATGATGAATTGTATGAAATAAACTTGTAATATTTATTGTTGTTGTTATTCTTTATTTGTTTTTGCAAAACAATTGCACTCCCTTGGACCTGTCTAACCCAAGTCTGTTTTAATAAAAAAAAAACAATTCCATAACAATACCCCTTTAGAAATTCTGAGAATTTTTAAACAAATTATTTACATGTGTTGCATTGATGATGATAACACACTTACAGTCATGCAATAAATTGAACTTGTTTTCATTTGATTTTTTTTATTATAACTATTAAACTAAATTTAAATTTATTTATTAACTTGTTGGAGATTTTTCGTTCAGATGTGAGAAAAAATAGGGATGTATTATTATAGTATAGTCTTAAGTCTGGACTATAGTTTAATTATTAGACTATAGTACAGATTAGAGGCTAGACTATTATAGTCAGGACTAGTTCACTTCGTTTCAGACTAATGACTATATTATATGTACTATAGCCCAATCTTAAGACTAGATTATAGGCTGTAGATTAAATTATTGTTGAGACTATAGTCCTGGCTATATTTTACACAATTGCCAGGATTTTAAACTATACTATAGTCGAGCCGATATACTAGACTATAACACAGAATAGAGACTAGTATATAGTTTATACTTTCGACAGTGGAGAAGACTATATAATAGGCTACAGAAGACTATATACTACAAGTTTAAACTATATTCCTCATTATATACTAGACTATACTGTATTTAAGACTATAGTATAGACGGTAGACTATATTGTAGTATATAGAAAGACTAAACTATTGACAAGATAAAGGACAACAGTTCAGACTATGGACTAGACTATAAATACATAAGTCTATAGTTCAGACTTTATTCACTATATATTGCAGACTATAGACTAGTTTATTGTCCAGATCATATGATTTTATAACGCCGATAAAGTGTTACTTCTTACTATAGAGATTATTAAGATTATAAAGTTCTACCTCCAGTTATTGCCAAGATGTCATAATAGGTTTTAAACTATAGTTCAGACTATATACTATAGTCCGGACTGTATACTTAGCTATATTTTAGTTTAGTCTATGCACTAGGCTGTTGTCTAGACTATAGTCCAGATTATATACTAAACTATTGATGAGATTGGAGATTGGGCTGTAGGCCAGAATATCTGCATTATAAAGTCCTGTATTTAGTTATTGCTAAGTTGTCATAATAGGTTTTATATTACAGTCCAGACTATATATTATAGTTCGGACTATATATTCTAAACTAAGTAAAAAAAATTTTAAATTCAAAGAAATTTATTTGTTTTTTTCTCTTGTTTAATTAATTTAAGATTTTTTAATGTTTTTGTCTTTTGACATTGTTATGATTTTTTTTTTTTGAATTGAGAACATAAATTTAAGACTTGCTGCAACAATCTGTTCACAATTACTCTTTCAACATTTTAGTAGGTACAATATACAACTTGATTGTGAATTGAATAAATATCAATATTATGTTTGACTCTAGCAACAGTTTAAATTAAACAGATTAAATAATTCCTTCAAAATTTATTACCCCACATTTCATTATTTATATTCAGTCTTATATTTTTTACAATTTGCAAAAATTAAAAAACAATTATATCACATCATAAAACTAATTTAACTTGTTGTTGTTATAAAATATTATTTATTTCAAACAAAATAAATGTTTATGTGTAACTTTTTTGCTAAGGCTTTAAAATGTCAAACACGCTGCCATCAGTGGAAAAGTTAACATTTGATTTAAAATGTTTCAATTAAAAGAAGATGACAACAAAGTATTAATCGTAATAGAAGTAATAAATTATAAAAGCGTAATGGAATATTTTTAATATTTTTTTTATATATTACTTCATTTTTGTTGTGTTTTATTTATTAAACAAAAAAAAAATGCTTATTATTTTATAAATTTATTTTTACAGATTTTTTGTTTTGTTGAAATATAAGTCAAATTAATGACCACTTTAATCATAAATTGCAATGACAATAATATGAACTCAAGTGACATAGACAATTTAAGTTGTAGGTAGATAAACAATAAAATTTTGTGTGCATATTAAGCATGTGAACGAAAATTTGAGAAAAAACTGTTGCTAAGTGTTTAAATTGAATGTCAAGAATGCTATAGTAGGCATTGTTAGTTTTAAAAGTCTTTAGAAAAAGCTACAAAATAAATAGCAAGAACTCTAAAACTATTCACATAATCACATAAGAACTCTTAAACCATTATCACAAGACATAGATTATGGCTTAAAACAAAAACTATATAAATCTTTAAACAACTTTGTAAAAGTTTACATAGGTTAATAACATAAATTTTAAACAGTAAAAATATTTTACAAAACTATTTTTAAATATTTTATTTACTTAAGAAAAATACTTAAATCTTTTAAATCTTTTATTTACTCTTCTCGTATTTGTTTAACTGTCAAAAACCACTTCATTTTCAAATAGAAAAATTAGCATTAATGAAATGTAGTGGAAACAAAAACAACTTATTACGCTTAGTTGCCATGTAAGCTTAACAGTCAACTGTCATTTAAGATCAATATTTGTGATCGATTACAAATGAATACTATGGATTTTGTAAAATACATTTAGGAATATAAATAGTTTTCATTAATATTCTTATTGTGGAGGAAATGATAAAATTGAAGTTAAAATAATATAAAAAAATTGATTTTTTTATTTGAAAAATAGGTCATTACTCTGACATCACTTAAGTAATTAGTTACATACATGTAGTACATTAATTACAATATCTTTCTGACCTTGTATCAGAGAAATTATGAATCAATTATATCAATAGATCTTTACTTCAATTTTTGTCTTTCGTGTGTCCTTTATCAATCGTCAGATCAGTTTTGGCATTTTTTTTTTTTTTTGCAAAAAAACAGAAATTTTATGGTCGTTTTGAAAAGTAATTGGAGAACATATTTAGGTAAGAGACTGACAAATTAAATGATTGAAGCAGTCACACAAACTTTCTGGAATTCGTTAAGCACAATCTGAAATAGGCTGAATATATCAAGGCAGACATGGAAGTCGGCTTGTCCCTTCAATTAACACTGTCGCTGTTGCAAAGACGAACCGAAAAGGATGAACCGGTCTACGATCTTTTCTGTGAATGTCCTGCTATAGCCGGGAAGAAAAATCACTTTCTTTGCGGCCACTTTATATCCAATATTGCTGAGATATATATAATGATATCTTAAGATTTCTCGCGGTTCTCCCTTCGACTCTACTTGATTGTTTGCACGCAATGAACTACTATGTTAACCAACCAAAAAACCAACCAGCATCTGAAAGATCTTCTCCTAAAACAGAAGAATGTTCAGACGTGATGTTGGGTGGGTAGATTTTTCAGATCTTTTCGGCTATATATTGGGTCGATCTGCCAAACTTTTGTTAATTTTCCTTTATCTTCGAGTTTAGGAACTCGAGAGCTATCGCTTCTGTTTTTGTGTGCTTATTGAGATCTTGATACGTTTAGTATTAACGTTTTGTACTTGTACTTCTATTGCTGAACTTACACTAGAAAAGCTTTCGTTCGTGCAATTGTCCCCTTTGACTTGTTGTTAACGAGCCATTTTATGCAGAAGAGGTCGACCAAATGTTAAACCTTTATAGGTATCGACCGACACTAAAAAATGCATGTACTCTTTTTTATAAATTACATTTATAAATTATTTATAAATTTCATAAAGGTCCAAACTATTTTGTTTCCCAGTATCATTTGTTGGCTACCGCATAACTTGGGGAATTCTCTTATGCCTTTCTTTGGAGCTTTATCATGAATTTACATTTCCATACAATCAGGTAAATTTATGTTATTTCCACGGTAGGCTGTTGTTGTTACATGATGGCTGTAACTGGATGCTTTTCTCTGGAGAGAAAACTTCCGGTTGATACAGCGGTGATCCAATTGACGTGGGAACGTTGACGGTTAAATATGGGACAGTGATATAATTTGGGCAGCCATGTATGAATATCACTAAGTGCTATTGGAGTATAAATAGGTTCATCTCAAGGGTGGGTCTAAGGAGCTTCGTTATTTAATAAGTTTTAATGTTTGCGGGTTGTCATTGGGTATTGGCGGTTGCAAGTGGCATGCATCAGTACTTTCCGTTTCAGCGGGAAATCTATTTCAAATAAATTATATAGCACGATACCTTAAGCGAAGTGTTGTACTTGATTCGTTTAGTAATGTATATAAATTGACACGAGCACTGGCTGTTGTAACACATAGGGGCTTTGGTGGACCACTCTATTTGTGAAACTACCAACATGGTCAGTTTTTTCTAAAAAGTAGGGGGAGGGCTAATATGAGACAGATGAATCTTGGATTCAAAATACTATGTTGTTCTTTCTTCGAATCTCGAGAATGCTTAGGTCTCAATTTGGCAACGAAAACTTTGGAGTAAAACTTGTTAATGGATGATTAATATAATTGAATAAATATTAAAACAAAAGTACATGAACTAGATTCAATGAAAAGTACAGTTATGTTTAATAAACTCAATTATTAACTAAGTTTTGAAAATGTTTATAGTTTTCATTATTGTTGTCTTTTTAAACATAAATAATTATAAAAAATCTACTTGTTTTAGTGCAAAAGGAAGTTGTTTTAAATTGTTCTTACCTTTTTATTCAATCAGCAAAAACATTTTTTATTGGAATTAATATTGAAGTGTATACAAACAAGTAAGAGTACTATATTCGGCTGTGCCGAATCTTATATACCCTTCACCATGGTGTGTTAAAAAGTCGGTATCAAAAACTCGTCTTTCATATCACTTACTTCGAGCTGAACATACTTAATTTCATGTTTCTAGATTCAATATTATAGGAAATTCAAAAAGTACCTAATCCGGTCTCTACATACTTAATTCCATGTTTCTAAGTTCATTATTATGGAAATCTCAAAAAGTACCTTTTGAAAAACTAAAAAGTATCAAAAAGTTCACTTTTTCCGGTTCTCACATAATTCCGACTCTACATACTTAATTTTATGTTTCTGGGTTCATTATTATAGAAAACTGAAAAAGTACCTTTTGAAAAACGAAAAAGTACCAAAAAATTATATTTTATGTGTTCTCAACTAATTCCGAATCTACATACTTAATTTAATGTTCCTAGGTTCAATATTATAGAATATTCAAAAAGTACCTTTTGAAAAACGAAAAAGTACCAAAAAGTTCCCTTTTTTGGGTTCTCACCTAATTCACATACTTAATTTCATATTTTTAGGTTCAATATTATAGAAAATTCAAAAAGTACCTTTTAAAAAACAAAAAAGTACCAAAAGGTTCCCTTTTATGGCTTCTAACTTAAGCAAGGCTTCACATAATTAATTTCATGTTTCTAGCCAATAACAACACACTAGTGCTGCTCTCGCACTGCTACTCTTGCTCTGCTGTTCTCGCTCTGCCTTGATTTTATAAACATAGTACAATAACAAAATTTACCGTATGATTATGTATTTTGTTTTTGAATAAAAAATCTCAGTTTTTGGTGAAAATTTCAGAGGTTGTCTCGGATTTTTGCTCATATCTCCGTTATTTATGGACCGATTTTGCTGATTTTAAATAGCGATCTTCCCGAAAGCATGTCTAATAGAATTATTGAAGATTCGGATCTCACCGATATCTGGGGTCCTCAACAAACATACAGACAGACATACAGACATATATATACTTTATAGGGTCGAAAAATTATATTATCGAAATTACAAACGGAATGACAAACTTATATACCCTTCTCACGAAGGTGAAGGGTATAAAAATAATTGTAGTTTTTTCTCTTTCTCTCTTATTATTTATTATTATTGCTAAAAAGGCAAGTGATTATTGTTATTGTTATAGTTACTTATTATGCCATTCATGTTTTAAGTTTTTTGTTTATTTGTTTTTTTTTTATTTTAATAGTGTGTCTGTTATTTTATTTTTGTTATTATTTAATTAAATTGTGAATACATATTTATAAACTAAAATCATATACAATTTTGTGTGAATAAATAAATTTATGTACATTATTTTGTATTTATATAAATAACATACTTTTTCTGTTGGTTTTACTTTTTAAAAAGGTAAATAATTTTAGCCTCAAAATAATTAAGTTTTGTTTACAAAACAAACCTTGAACTAATTTTAAATTACTGCAAATGGTACCAGAGATTTAGAAGAACTTTTTCTGGTCTCTCCATAGTTTACGAGAACAACGAATAGTTTACAGTTTATCAGACTATAAAAAATTCCAATATTACATTTTCTTACAGCTCTGTTTAATAATTTTCTTCTAAATGTCACATTTTATTAAAAATGTTATTTTTTCTTATATAGCAATCGCATCAACTTGTAATTAAATCGTATTAAGTGTTTAATATTCGAATATCTTAAATTTCAAACCACAATATAGATAAAAAAGAAAAATTTGCCAAGTAACAACTAAAAACACGCGATCAAAAAAATGAATACAAAATTGTGTGAATATGATTTGTTCGAACTTTTTTTGCAGTAACTAATAAATTGTTAATAGACAAGGTTAAACAACAACAATTAAAATAGCACAAATTAAAAATTTTGTTTTTTCTTTTTGTTTATTGCAAAAATTCACAAAAACCTTGATCATATGTTTAAGATATTTTACTTAAACACCTGTCTCTTTCCACATTAAAAGAATGAAGAAAAAATAAAAGGGAGAATAAATAAGAGATATCTACATACATACAGACAAATATCATAGTTATAGAAAGTAAAAGATTTCTATATTTGCAACTTCGAAAATGATCAAATATGAACTTTAAGTTCATGATCAAAACATAGTGGTGGAGACCATTAAAAGTATAAAACTTATATCTGGTGGAGACCAATAATACTTTTGATGAAATTAAGTCCTGATGCTTCAACGTTTGGTGGGTTTTTTTTCCAGACAAACGTGTAATGAGTGCTTAATGCATCGCCATCCAAATTAAAACCTAAAATATGTTCATGATGATATTGCAGTTAAATTCTGTCCAAACCTCTCTCTGATGGTATTGCAGTTAAACTCTCTCCAATGAAATACCTTTGTATTGTAGATTAGTGTCAAGTACTTAAAGATGTGTCTTACTTTACAGTACCACTTTGATTGAAAGATCACAACAAGTGATCACTAAATTCAAAGGAAGCCGAAAGAGTTTCTTCAGATTACGTAAGAAGAGGTTGAAAACAATGTACAATAATAAGATATTAGAGAAAGCTGAGAGATGTCCCTCAGTTGCTATTATGAGGAGAGCCCCGTAAAGGGATAAAGAGTGAAGAATGTTTTTAGATTTCAAAAGTCATTGTTATTAATCCGTTTACTTAATTGCAGAGATCTCTCTCTCTCTCTGTACGTAAGAAGAGGGTGAAAACAACTACAATATGAAGACATTGCAGAAAGCTCAGAGATGTCCCTCAATTGCTATTATCGTTATCATGAAGAGAGAGGGAGAGTGGGAAAATGTTTTTAGATTTTAAAAGTCATTGAAACTAAAGTTAGTGATCCGTTTACTTAATTGCAGAGATCTCTCATTGAAACTACTTTCAGATAGCCCAACAAGAGATTTCAGATAGCCCAATGCAGAGATCTCTCATCGGGCTATTTGAAAGTTGTTTGAGAGTTTATATTTGTAAGAGACTTCTGTTATTAAATTGCAAACTCGACATAGCTTTGGAAATTTCTGAAATTATATGTTGAAGAATGTCTCCGAAAGCTCAAAACTATGATTAGACTTACTGATGCCATAAAAAGAGCGCCCAACACCTTTATGGATTTACGATTTAGGTATATCTGCTGATGTCAAAGATTATCTTACCCCAGATCATTTGCTTAGTTAAGAAATATTTAGTGGTTATAGTGGAATTAGAGGTTTTTTCATGGTTTCATATTAAGGAAAGACGTTTAATTCAATGGAGCAATATATTTCTTTTAAAAATATAATTTAAGAATCTCTGGCCTCTCTCACACTCTTAAAGTCTCTGAGATTATCATTTAGAAATCTCATTAGCTAATCAGCTAAACTAAAAACTAATAAAAACGTTTTTTTTTCATTTAGTCGGTCACAGTCCAACTTTTATCCAACACAAAAATGCTGTGTGTTATGAATACAAATTCTCACAATAATTAATCATTTTTTTAAATAAAATATATATTGTTGCTATTTTTCTATATACACACATGAGGAAGCTGCACGCGCCATTTGTGGCTTTTTTCAGTCACACTTTTTTTTTTTTCAATTTTTAGATTATTTTCGAAAAAACTTCAAAGGCAAAAAAACATTTTAACATAACTTTGATGAATTTAGTTTTTTTTTAGAAAAAATTTCTTGATTTTGCAAGGCCTAGTTTTGTTAAATTATTTATTTTTGATTATATTTAGTAGAAGTAGAAGCTGTCAGATAACTCAGTAGTCATTGAATTGAAAAATTACTGTTGTTAGTTTGACAATCATAACAATTTATTGCTCCATTTAAGTGACATTTGAATAATTTTTAAAGAGTTTAGCAAATTTATTAGATTTTCGATAAAAAACAGTGGTCAGTATGATCGAATTTTTGGTGAAAAAATGTATTTAAAGGAAGTACTAAAACATTCTCGAAAGAAAATACTACAACTTCCATGAAGGTTAAATGTTAAGTTAACTGTTTCGCTGTCCTCCTCACTTGGCTCAGAGACAGAAAGGGGCCGAGATCGATCTCTAATTTTCTACTGTCTCTTTTACTACATGACAACTGCACGGCCATCTATACAGCCACGAGAAGAATCCGGGAATCTTAAAAATTCAACTGTACATATATAGTTAGACAGTCTTGCATCGATCAAGTCTCTTAACTCCAATGTTATTAAGTCGACAAGTCTGCTCAATTATATTCAAGCATTGGAACTACTGACATAGCATCATGTTGAGTTAATATGGGTTGCAGGACATGAGGACATCCGGGGTAATGAAATATCTGATGAATACGCAACCAAAGAGTCGTCCCTGGACTTAATTCTTGTGCAATGGGATATTCATACTCCCCTGGTGATCCTATTAAAACTGATTGATGAATAGGCTTTGAATGAGATGGTATTCGGGTGGTCAAATATTTGTACTTGTAAATATCTGTTGGTTTTCACAGAGAGCGTAAAAAAACCAGTTTCCTCCCAGTTAGGGAGGAAAACCATTCTCTTATCATAAGGGAATGGCAATTCAAAAGGTAGCACGTGGTAGCCCGCTAACTAGCGAGCAACCAACGTAATCTAACCTAACCTTCGCATGTTCTATATTCTTCTCAATCCGCGTGTTAAACTTCCTACTATCTATCCTCATACTTGCTTTTTTTGAAAAGTCTTCTCGACTTTGTGGTTCTACTCACCTACTCATTATTTCAAGTAGTTATTTCTCACCCATGTTTTTAAAACTGACCCTATTGAGGTCTCTTGAGGTCTCTAGTTGCTTTCCGTATGAAAGAAATATATTCACTCCTTTATTGACTGTAATTCCCGAGTTTCGTGGTCCTTATTGCCATCACGCTAGTAAATATGTTAATTCCTTAATTTATTCAGTTATTGCACGGCCTTTTACATTGTGTTTGTGATTAGGTAGACGGTAGGGTATTTCGGTTTCTGGTTTTTTAATGTTCTTGTGATTATATAGACGGTAGGGTATTTCGGTTTCTGTGGTTGTCCAGCACCGTTTTGGCTTCTAGTTAAGAGTCATCATTCTTAAAACGGACCAATTATGGTATTTTTCTTAATATTCCAATATGATGGCTTATATTATATTTGGGAACAGTGTCTCAACTAAACTGAAAATATCAATTTCAGTCTTCGACGGGTTAACATTTATACCTCCAGCTGAAGCTCAGCTTAAGGTGTCATTGCCTCTTCTACACAAGTAATTTGAATAATATCCTTTTATAAGTATAAAATAATGCAGGTTTCAATAACAGTTTAAAAGTTCTGTCTTTAATCAATTCTTTTAATACTCTGCCTATTTGAAATTTATATTTGATTGGTATACAATTTGTTATTTGAATAACAAAAAAAAAACGCGCCAAAAATTTTATAAAGATTTTTATAAAAACATGACACATTGATTGAAATGCATGCAAGTTTACTTTACTTTAACTTGAGTTGAGTAGATTGAATTGTAAACGTTTTAAATAACATGCCAATGTTTATCAAATTTCAAAAAATATACAAGTAAAATTATTATTATTTTGTTTTTACTTCAAGCAGGCACACTTTGGAATCAACAAAAAAAAACATATTTACTAGACCAGAATCGAATATTCGGTATTGGGAAATTGAATTGTAATAGAAAGGAATTATAGATAATTTTTAATAAATCTTATTTAAAATTCATCTTGCAAGAAATCAACGACTAAATAGAGGTTAAGTTATCCTAGAGAGACGAAAATTGATACCAAACTAGTCCTCCGAAAGGTTGTAGTTTCCCCTTTACCTTGATTTATTTTAAAAAATTTCACCCGAATATGTTTCGTGCTGTACACCAGTTCAGAAAACATTTTATTATGTAGGCCTACAATATTGTAACAAAATTATTAACATTACAATTAAGCGCTTGAACGATCCAAAGCAACAATTTCAGTTTTGCATACGTGATCTTTTGAATCTTAAATTCGGTGGGCCTTACAAAAATGCATAATAACAGTAAACACTTTATAAAAAATACCCCTTAAATGTTACAATAAATTATTTGTTATTATTATAATAGACCTCCTTTTAAACCACAGATAACTTGTTATAAATACTCTTGAAATTTTCTCCTTATAACCTCTTTATTAAGGATCCACTGTATTTACAACAGCAGCAACATTTACAACAATAACTTTAGCTGCTATAGCAACAACCATCAATTAATTATTAATTTATTTATAAAAATACTCTTTTTGACATTCTGCGATCGTATGCAAAGAGCGCATGTGATGGGCATACGTGATCTCTGTTGGTCTGTCAGTCGAGCTTGTGACGTAAATATGCAACGAGAGTTTCTTTTTTAATTAAATATAAAAAAAGTGTTCTCACTTTCGTTGAAAACAAAAAATGTATTTCTTTTATTAAAAAAGAAAGAATCATAATTTTTTTGTAATTTCAATAAAAACTTTTAATTTTTAATATTTTTTTTTTTTCAATTTATAATTAATCTTTTTGAATTAATATTGTAATTTTAAATAATAATTTCCAAATTCATAAACAAATTATTATTTTCGAATGAAAAGTTCTTATTTGTAATGGAAAACTCGAATGAAAAACTCAAATTTTGAATAAAAAATTTTAGTTTTGAATGGAAAACTCAAATTTCGAATAGAAAATTGTTCTTTCAAACTGAAATTTTTAATTTTGAATACAAATTTGTAATTTCGTATAGAAATTTGTAATTTCTTTTAGAAATTCGTGATTTTGATCAAAAATTTTTTATTTCAATTAGAATTTAAATTAAAATTTGGAAATAAATTCTTAATTCCGGATATTATTCAGATATTTTTGATAAAAATTTGTCAAATTTATATTTTCAAATATAATATTTATAGTTCATAACAAAAATTCTTAATTTTAAATAAAAAAATTGTTAATTCCAACAGAAATTTATAGTTTCGAATATAATTTTATAATTTCTATTAGAATTTAGTAAATTCGAATACAAATTTGAGTTTCGCATAAGAAATTTGTTTGTTCGAATAATAAAAAAGTAATTTCAAATGAAAATATTTAAATTCGAATGGAAATTTCTAATTTAAAATATAATTCTTCATTTTCAACATATACTTGCTATTTTGGAAAATATTTTTCAATTTCCAAGAGTTTTTTTTTTGTTATTTAGGGACATATTTAGTATCTTTTCATATTTCACCTATTTTTTTAGTCAAAATTATGCATCAGAAATTCCCAATTTTAGACTAAAACTAATATTTTCTTCCATTTCTTTTTTCTTATTACAGGAACAATGAAAAACGTAAAGAACGTTCTCGAGATGCCGCCAGATGTCGCCGTTCTCGTGAAACTGAAATCTTTACCGAATTGGCACAAGTTTTACCCTTGAAAAAGGAAGATGTCCAACAACTAGACAAAGCCTCGGTCATGCGTATAGCCATAGCCTATTTAAAAGTGCGCGATATGTTGAAAATGTGTAAGTAGATTGAAAAAAAAAACATGACAAAAATTTATACAAATTAAAAAAAATATATACATTTCTTTTCGCAGTTCCCAAAATTCAAGAACTACTCGGTGATTTACAACTCTCTGACAACAATACAAGTGAGGAAAACCCGGATTCCTCAGCTGATACTTCTGCTCTTAATAGCACTTTAGATTCCAATGATTCTTCAACACAATCTTCACAAATCTCCGAAGATTCCAATCAACCAACTGCTGTGGAGGCTGTACAATCCTTAGAGACTACAGCTTTAGTCCCAGCAAATGGTAGTCCTGTTGCAGCCGAAGATTTTAGTATGTTGCTAAAACAAACCTTAGATGGTTTCTTATTGATCTTATCCAATGATGGTGATATTACCTATGTGAGCGGTAATATCAGTGACTATTTGGGTTTGTCAAAAGTGAGTTTTTGTTATTGATTTTTTTTCTTATATTTTGTATTTTAACTGTTTGTGTTTTATTTTTTAGATTGATATCTTGGGCCAACAAATTTGGGAATATGCCCATCAATGCGATCATGCTGAGCTTAAGGAGGCTCTCAATATAAAACGCAACGGCTTGACCGATAAAGTTAAAGATGAAAATCTTTTAGAGGAGGGCATCTCTACCGATCATCGTGATTTATTTGTGCGCTTAAAGTGCACCATTACAAGTCGTGGTCGTAGTATCAATATTAAAAGTGCTTCTTATAAGGTGAGAGAGAGGAAGACATTTACGAGTAGAATTTTTCAGTTTCAAACAAAAATTCCTAATTTCAAATAGATTTTTTTAATTTCGAATAGATTTTTTTATATTCGAATAATAGTTTTTTCAATTTTAAAAAGAAATTCTTAATACCGAATAGAATTTCTCATTTTCGTATAGAAATTTGAAATTTTCAATAGAAATTTGTAATTTCTAATATAAGAGAATTTCTTATTTTTGTACAACTTCTTTATTCGGAACAAAATTTGTGACAAAAATTCGTAATTCCAAATAAAAATAGTTAATTTTGTATAGAATTTTTAAATTGTCAAATTGTCGGATAGAATTCTTAATTTGGAACTAAATTTGTTATTTTTAAATAAAACTTTTTAATTTACAACTAAATCTTTTAATTTTAAATAGTAAATTTTACTTTCGAATAAAACTGTTTAATTTCGAATTGAAGTTTTCAATTTCTACAAAAAATTCGAATGGAATTCTTTATTTCGAAAAAAATTTCTTAATTTTAAGTAGAAATCTTTAATAGAATAAAATTTTTCAATTTTAAATAGTTAATTATATATTCGAATAAAAATTTTTAATTTCGAATCGAATTTTTCAATTTCTAGTAGAAATTGGAATGAAAATTCTTACTTCGAAAATAAGTTTTTCAATTTAAATAGAAATTTTCAATTTCAAATAAAAATTACTTATTTCGAATAAAATTTTTCAATCTCTTAAAGAAATAGTTTATTTGGAATTGAATTTCTTAAATTCGAATTGCATTTCTTAAATTCGAATTGAATTTCTTAAATTCCAATTGAATTTCTTAAATTCGAATTGAATATTTTAATTTCGAATGGAATTTTTAATAGAAATAATTTATATTTAATAAAAATGTTTATTTTTGAATAAAATTTTTGAATTTTTAAATAAATATGAATTGAATTTTTCAATATCGAATAGAAATTTTAAATTTTAAAAAGAATTTCCTAATTTGAAATAGGAATTCTTAATTTCGATCATAAATCCTCTAAT
>NC_060952.1:41997631-42011593 GCF_022045245.1 Lucilia cuprina
AAAATCTTCAATTTCGAATAGAAATTTTCAATTTCGAATATTCATATTCGAATTAAATTTTAAATTTTACACAGAAATTTTTAATTTCGAATAGAAATCTTCTAATCTTGAAAAGAAATTTGAAATTTCGAATAAAAAAACTTGATTTTCGAATTGAATTTTAAATTTCTAACCGAATCTTCTGTTTGGAATTGAAATTTTCAATTTCGTACAAAACAGTTTTGTTATTGAAAAGAAATCAATAACTACTAAAAAAAGTTTTAGTTTTTAATATAAATTTTTAATATCGAATAGAAATTCTTAAACATTTTTCACATTTTGAAGAAAATCATTAAATTTTGAACAGAAATCTCTAAATTTAAAATAGAAATTTTTAATTTGGAAAAGAAATCTTCTATTTCGAATAGAAATTTTTATTGTGAATTTAGTTCTAAATTTAGAATAGAAATTTTATATATCTCAGTATTTTGAAGAGAAATCTTCAGTTTCGGACAAGTATATTGAATATCGAATATAAATATTGATTTAGAATTGACATTTTCGAAGATCGAAACTATTTCGTATAAATATTTTTCATTTTGAAAAAAATCTTCAATTTCGAAAGAATGTTCAATTTCGATTTAAAAATTTTGAATTTAGAAAAAAATTGAATTTCGAATAGAAATTTTAAATTTCGAATAGAAATCTCCAATTTCAAATAGAAATCCTAAGTTTCAAATAGAAATCTTCAATTTTAAATAGAAATATTCAATTACGAACAAAAGGAAATTATAAATTTTGAAAATGGATTTGTTTGCCAATTTCTTAATGAAATGTTGAATGAAAAATTTCGATATCCGATTGAATTTATCAATTTCGCAAAGAAATTTTCAATTTCGATTATTTTTTTTTCATTTTCATTAAAAACATAGAATTTTGAGTAGAAATTTTCGATTTAAAATATTTTTTTTTTTTTTAATTTCTAATAAAAATTTTTAATTTAAAAATTAAAAAAAAAAATCAATTTAGAATAATTTTTTTTTGAGTTTATTTAAAACTAGGGAATTTTGAATAAAAAGTTTTCATTTTGAATACAAATTTTTATGTCGAACAGAAATGTTTAATTTTGAAGATAAATTTCGAATATAAATCTTTAATTAAGAAAAAACCTTTTTCAATTTTTAATAAAAATATTTGAATTTCGAATATAAATCTTTAATTAAAAAAAAAAACATTTTTCAATTTTTTTAAAAAATATTTGATTTTTAATAAAAATTTAAAACTTCTAATAAAAACACTTAATTTTGAATATAAATTTTCAATTTCACATAAAAATCTTTTATTTCTGGTAGAGATTTTCAATTGCGAATGGACGTTATGAATTTTTCGATAGAAATTTTCAATTTCTAGTAGAGATTTTCAATCTCAAATACACGTTTTGAATTTTACGACAAAATTTTCGATTTCGAATAGAAATCTTTAATTTCTAGGAGGGGTTGTCAATATCGAATATAATTTTTTAATTTTTCAATAAAATTTTTTAATTTTGAATAGAGTTTTGAATTTCATACAGATATTTTGAATTCTAAACAAAAATTTTCAATATCGAATAGAATTTTTAATTTAAAATAGAAATTTCCAATTCTAAGTAGCGGTATTACAAAGTGTTATATTTCTGTTTAATTTTTTTTTTTTTGATGGGAAAATATAAAAAAAATATTACAACAAAATACATATATATATTTTACACAATTGTTGCAGCACTTAAAATGCAACTCAAGCAAAGGAAATAAAATCAACTCATATAAATTTCTGTCAAATGACTTTTTTTCTGCTGTTTTGTTTTTTTTTCTTCCTTGGTCAAGTATAAGTTTTTGAAAGTGCTTGAAAACATTTGTAAGGACATTTATTTTTTGATTATTGCTTTTGCCATGGACATAAACTCAATGCATTTCTTAGGAAACGAGTAACAAGAATATAGTTCTTTTTCTTGATTTTAGTCAAGAAACAATTCAAGTTTTTTATTAGCTGGAATGTTGCATTGTCATTGATTCAATGTTATAACATTGTCTATATAATAGTTAACTAAAGTTTATTCTTTCTTATTTTTTATAGTTTTTGCAGAAATATGAAAATAATATTGTGACTTAAACTTGTTTTTTTTTAGGAATTTTTGCGAAACTGTGGTTTGTTTCTATTTCCAATTTATTATTTATTACTTTATTTTATAGTTGCAATATTTTCTTAAAAAATAAACTTTATAACAGTGTAGTTTTTTTTATTAAAAACTTTATGATTTCATTTACTTTTTTAGAAATATTTTAAGTTTTTTTTATTTATAAAGTTTGCTTTATAGCTCTCCTCCTTTAAATACATACATATGCAATATTGAAATTATTATAAATTTATATTAAGTTTTTCGTAAACTTCTAAAATTATCCATATTATTAGCAAAAGAGTGTATAATTTATGAGAACATGCAAATATAATGCAAATAATAATAATATTGCATTTAGCATTTCGAAATAGTAAATGTATTCTATTAAAAGAGTAAAAGAGAGATTTTTAATACTACAGTGTTGCTTGATAATCTGAATATTTATAGTTAACGTTTGTGCTGATGTTTATAACACACAAACATATTGGTCCAAGAAATCATTCAAAATCATTTTTTAAGTCGATTAAGACATGTCCGTCAGTCCGTCTGTCCGGTTGGCTGGTTGTTCATGTAAACCTTGTGCGCAAGGTACAGGCCGCAATTTTCAAGATAATTTGATGAAATTTGGACCAACCATGTTTTTTTTGGACGAAACCTATTGAAAATGGTTGAAATGTGTCCATTATTTCACCAAGCCCCCATACAACCGTACCTCCCGATTTGGGTTTTTATGCCATAAATACGTAAAATATACTATTATCTCTTTAAAAATAGACACAAATCAGTTTTATATAAGTATAAATTACACTAGATTTTGGTAATGATCGGCCCCTATTTGACCCTAACCCCCACACAAACCCAGCATCAAAAAATGTCTTAAACGTCTAAAACTTGTAACCATTTCTATCGCAATTAAACTCGACAAATCTGTTATTTAAAACTATATCCTTTTCCCAAATTTACCTAAGATCGGCCCATTTTTGATCTATACTTCTATATACTTCAAACACATACTACCATAGTTTTATTTATGTTGGTAAAGCAGCAGAGAACATAATTCAATTCAAAATAAAATTACACTAATAAAATGACTACAAACTTTAAAGTAAATGCTAACTGTCAAATATTTATTATGGATTTTGACAGAAAGCGTATACCGAAGTTTACATATAAAAAACTATCAACTGTTCTCTCATGTTCTGCTATATTAATTCGGCTTTCTCAAAATTTTGTTGTTGTATTTATGTGTGTATTTTGAAAACGTCGCGCACTGACCTTACTTCGATCAGAAGATCAGCAACTGATTTGATGCTATGATTAGGTGCTATGAAATGTCAATCTTGAGCTCCTCTGATATAAAACCTCATTTAGAAAATGTTATTTTTTATCAATAAATTGCTTAAAATACTTCGATATTAAGGTAAAATTCAACATAAAAGTTTCTTTATGAAAAATAAAAATTTTAAAAATATACTTATGGTGTAGAGTATTATATGGTCGGCCATGCCCTACTATACTTTCCTACTTGTTTTTAAGTTGAAAATTTGAAGAAATACAGCTTATCTTCAACTGAAATGCAAAATTTTCACAGAAGACAAAAATAAATTATTTACTTCTGAAACTTGAAATTTTTCGAAATATTTTTATCGATTCGAGAGAGGACAAATTTTGGCATTCGATGTTGATCAAAACCTCAATATAATAAAAAGTAGAAACTTCGTTCACTTTCGAATGCCAGAAATTTAAAATGGGACGTTTTTCTTTTGAACATTTTGTGTTTTTATTAAAAACTTTTTGTATAACAGTTTTTTCTATAGACTTATTTATTTATACCCGTTTTTTGTAGAAAATTTTATGTATAACAGTTTTTTCCATGAAAAATAATGTTCATAAGAGCTTTTTTCTACAGTACAATAGTTATTTCTATAAACAATTTATGTTTATCCGTTTTTTATAGAAAAGTTTTGTGTATAACAGTTTTTTCTGTACGGAATTTGGTATATAACAGTTTCTTCGATAGAAAAAACGTGCTTAACAGTTTTTTTATACAAAAAGGTCTGTATAACAGTTTTTCCATAAAAAAATTGGTGTAAAATATTTTTCTATAGAAAAATGTTCCTAAAACTGTTTTTTCTAAAGAAAACATGTGTGTATAACAATTATTTCTACAGAGAAATTTGAGTATAACAGTTTTATCTATAGAAAAATTTGTGTAAAGAAATTTTAATATATATATTTTCTACAAGAATATTTCTGTATAGGAATTTTTTCTGTAGAATAATATGTGTATAACAGTTTCTTATATAAAAATATTTGTAAAACATTTGTCTATATAAAATGTATGTAAAATGTGCAGTTTTTTTCACATAGGCAAATGTATGTATGACAGTTTTTCTATAGGAATATGTGTGTATAACAGTTTCTACTATAGAAAAATACGTGCAGAACTTTCTGTATAAGAGTTTTTATGGAGAAATATGTTTATAACAGTTTATCTATAGACACATTTGTGTACAACAGATTTTTCTACAGAAACGTCTGTGTAACAATTTTCCATATGAAAATGTCTGCGTGAAACAGTTATTTTCTATAAAAAATAGTGTGTATAATAGTTTTTCCATAGAAAAATAGTATATAACAGTTTTTGCAATAAACAATTATGTCTATATATAGAAATTATGTTTATATATAATATTTTTCTGTAGAAAAGCTTATTTTCTAAAGCATTTTACAAAGTATATAATTAAGTGAAAAATTAAAAAAAAATATGTTGCATACTTTTAGGTATTTAGTATACAAAATATTTTATTTCTTAAAAATTAAACAATATCTCAAACTGTTTTCTATAAATTTAAAAAAAGAACTATTAAACATTTGCAGTGTATAACATTTATCAAAATATAAACGTGTGTGTGTATTTTATTAAATATTGCTATTATAATAATATAAACAACAAAACGAGCGGAAAATCGCAAATGACACCAACAAAACCAATGACTAAAAGATTTTAACATTTTATGTTTTTGTATTTTTTTCTTTGAAAATCATAAAAAATATCCTGCATATGTGTAAAAATAGGGAGATAGAAAAACAAAACTAAATAAAGATACAATTCCACCCACATACAGGGAAAGAATCAAATGTGCAATGAAATGGAAATGCGTACATGTAACATAAAGATACAACAAACAAACAAATAAACAGAAACACACGCAAGAAATGTTACTCAATAAGAAGTAATATTCATAATAAAAAACTTTACTAAACAAAATAAACAAAATCAAAGAATATTCATTCAAATATATATATTTTCTTGTAAAAAAAGACACATTTTGCTAGCAGCGCAAATTGTTAAAAAACGAAGCAGAACTCATATTTTTTTCTCTAGTTGTAAATAAGTTAGCAACTCCTTCTCATCTTTACTACTGATTTTGCTTAAATGGCAAATTGGTGTTAGCTGGTGTGTATTTTAACAAGCAGCACAAAAAAAAAAAAAAAAAAAAAAAACAACAACGACAACCAGGACAACAAAATTGTATAAATATTTTTCTGTTAAGAAAAATAATAAATTTAATGTTGCAGATAAATATCGTCTGTCATGCGAGCAAAATGAATGAACAACAAAACGACTTTAGTTTGCAACAATTGAAGTGTCTTTTTCTTCTTTTTGTTATTTCTATTTTTTTCGAAGATAAAGTCTGTGAAATTATTTGTATATTTTGAAAAGAAATTTTATTTTCTTTTTTTTTTAGGAAAATTTAGAAATTTTCTTGTTAATTTAACAAAAATTTGCATACACTAGCAAAATGTTAACAAAATCCTTAAAAAAAGAGATTTTGATTTTCTTTAAAAACTTTAGAGTATAACAGTCTGAGAAATACTTAATATAAACAATATTTGTTTATAACAATTTTTTTCTATAGGAAACAGCTTTTGCTCTTTGATGTTTTTTCCAAAAAATTTTTAGTAAAATTATTTTTCTATTGAATCAGTTGTATGAAAGTTGTTTAAAGAAATTTTTAGGTATAACGGTTATTTCTATAGAAAATATAAGTCTTTAATATAAATTTTTTGTGTATTACAGTTTTTTATTGAAAAATGTATGTATAACAGAATTTTCTATTAACCAATATCAGTATAACAGTTTTTGCAGATACTTTTTCATATAACAGTTTCTTTTTATAGAAAAATTTGTGTGAGACACTTTTTTCTATAGAAATATTTTAGTATAACAGTTTAATCTAAAAAAAATTGAGTATAATAAACTTTCCATAAAAAATATTTGTTTATAACAGTTTCGCCAATAATTTTTTTTTAGTAAATCAGTTTTTTCTATTGAAAATTTTGTGTATAACAGTTTTTTAATATAAATTTTTTAGTATAAAATATTTTTATTATAGAAAAATAACATTTCAAATATAAATTTTTGAGAAAAATAATTTATATAAAACTGTTATACACAAACTTTTGTATGGCAAAAACTGTTATACAATAATACATACAATTGTGTGTAAAATAATCATTTTCTATTTTAATAGCTTAGTTACAGTTTTTGCTATAGATAACTTGTCGCGTTTTTTTTTAAATTGTTGTATAACAGTTTTTCTATTGAATCATTTTAGAATCAGTTTTTCTTTACTTAAGGATGTGCGTATAAAGAAAATTTTGTGTATAACAGTTTTTTTTAATAGAAATTTTTGAGTATAATAGTAGAGAATTTTTTCTATAAAAATATTTGAGTAAAATTGTTTTATCTAAACAAAATTTTGTATATAATATTCTATTAACGCATTTTTCTGTATAAACATTTTTGTATAACAGTTTCCTTTTGTAGAGAAATTTGTGTTTTTCAAAATTTTTCTATCTTTAGAAATTTTTGCTAAAAATTTCTCTATTTTTATAGAAAATTTTTCAAAATTTCTCTTTTTTTATAGAAAAATATTCAAAATTTCTCTTTTTTAAAGAAAAATTTTCAAAATTTCTCTTTTTTTATAGAAAAATATTCAAAATTTCTCTTTTTTTAAAGAAAAATTTTCAAAATTTCTATAGATTTTTTTATATTTTTTATTTACATTTTTTTTCAAAATTTCTCTTTTTAAAACATTTTTCAAAATATATATTTTAAACACGATTTTTATTTAATTTCCAATTTTATAAAAATGTTCAAAGTTATCTCTAATTTTATAGAATATTTTCAAAATTTTCTCTTTATGGCGTTCTTTTCTAAAGAGAAAAAGCTCTCTTATAGAGTTTTCTTTAATATGGAGAAAAATCTCTTGTTTAGTGGGTTATTTCTGTTTAAAAAATCTCTTTAATAGAAAACAGTGTATAACAGTTTTTTAATAAAAATTTAACGTTTATACACATATTTTTTATGGTAAAAACTATTATACATAAATTTTCCTATTGAAAGAACTTTTATACAATTATAAATATATATTATTTTCGACAACTTTTTGAGTATGACATATATGTATAACAGTTATTTTCTATTAAAAAATTTGGGTATAACAGTTTTCGTGTATAAAATTTGTTTTATATTATATTTCACCGAAAAATATATATAATTTTTTTCAGTGTATTTGCTTTTTTTTTCTTAAGGAATGAGAATTCAAATTCGTACTTCCTGCTGCTTGCAGAGATAATTTAACTAAAAATTCACTGCAATTTTCATTTGCATTTATTTTTTTTGTTAACAAACAAAAAGAACAAAAATCTCATAAAATGTTATAACATTTTGAACACAAAACTTAACTAAAACAAAAAATAAAACAACACAACTTTCATAAGAAACAGGAAATGAAAAATAGCAACTTAAATACAAAACCAAATGCATTTCCGTTTTAAGTAAACTTTTTATATTCTTAGCAAGAAAGAAATCCAAATCTCCCCTAAATTAAAATGTTACTTTTTGTATAAAATAGTAAAAAATCCAAGATATTCACTCAAAATATTATTAACACGAAAATAAACAAAAAAAGAAAACGATTTCCCTTATTCAATAATACAACAAACAATAACAAAATGATTGTACCACATATCCATCCATACACAAACTTAAAAACTTCATTTAAAGAATGAGAGGGGGGGGGAGTATTTCATTGGATTTATATTTTTTTTGTGGGTGTTTCAACATTTTGCGTTCATTGTCATGGCATTTTAAAGTTGTTCAACTTTCAACTTGTTTTCTCGTATTCATTTGAATTTTTAAATTATTTTTTTTGTTGCAAGCAGGCATCTTGGTCACAGGAAGTTTGTGTTCTTTTTTTTGCTTTTCTACTACTGCAACAGCATGTTACTCTGATGAAACTTTTCCCATGTTTAAAGTTTTCAAATTTTTCCTTGTACTTAACTTCGATTCGAAAAGTTTTTGAAAACTTTTCATATCATTCATTATACAATGCATTTAACTATTTGTTGCTGCTGCATCGTGAACAGTTTGTAGCTTTTTTTCTTTTTCTACTTGTTTTAAGTTGGTAATAATTGTACGTGGTAGAATTTTTTTCTGAAATTTTTAAAATGCAAAATTCTTTGGCAATGACTGTTTTTTATTGCTGCAAGAGAAAAAAAACAATAAAAACAAATAAACATTTTGTTAAATAAACTACAAAAGTGCAGAAAAAAAGGAAATAAAACAAACTTGACAATACAACAAACAAAACAAAGTGTCATTTACGTGAGATACTTTAAATGTCATTACGTGTTGCACTTTTTTGTTGCAGTAATTCATGGAATTTAATGAAATTAAAATAATGTAATTTTTTTTTATAAAAAAGAATTATTTTTTATAGAAATTAGACAAAAGTTTGTCTAAGGAAAAATTTGTTATTCAAATGTTCTTTAGATAAATTTTTTTACACTAGGTTTTCTAAACAAAAATACCAAATTTTTGTGTGGTTAAAACTGTTATACATTAATTTTCCTACATATAGAAACGAAACTGTTTTGCACAAATTTGTATTTGCAAAAACTGCCATACATAAATTTTATTATTGAAAAACTTTTATACAAGAACTGTTACATTGCTGTGTAGATGCTATTTTACACAAATATGCTTATAGAAAAAGTGTTAAACAAACACTTTCTATAGAGAAAAGTGTTATACACAAGTATTTTTTAAAAATTTTTATAGAAAACTTATGTACAATTTTTTTTTAAGAAAACTATTTAAAAAAACTTTTTATTCACATAATTTTCTATAAAAGAAACTGTTATTAAGAAATATTTGAGTATAACAGTTTTATCTACACAAAGTTTTGAATGTAAGATTTTCCATGTTTGTTTATAACAGTTTTGCATATTAAATTTATTTAGTGAATCAGTTTTTCTGTAGAACAGTTATAATAATATATCAGTATAACAGTTTGAGGTAAAAAACATTTTTCATTTTTTTTTAAATCAACATAATAGCTTTTTTAATGAATCATTTTAGTTGTATAACAGTTTTTTCTATTGAATAATGTGTATAACAGTTCTTTCTGCATAAAATTTTAAATATATAAGTTTTTTTTATAGAAAATATATATAAACAACGATTTACTCTAATAACACATTCATGTATAACAGTTTTTTGTAGAAACATTTTAGTATAGCAGTTCCCTCCTATAGAGAAATTTGTGTGGGACACTTTTTTCTATAGAAATATTTGAGTATAACAGTTTTATATAGAAAATATTTAGAATATAATAGATTTATAAAGGAAATATGCGTTTATAACAGTTTTGTATATTGAAATAATTTAGTAAATCATTTTTTCTATAAAACAATTTTGTGTATTTTAAAATTTCAGTATAACAGTTTGCTATAGAAAATTTTTAGGGTTTTTTTCACATATTTTTCTATAGAAATTACTGTTATACACATTTTTTTCATGAAAAACTGTTTTAAACAATTTTTTTCTATAAAGGAAGCTGTTATGTAAAATGTTTTCTATATAGAATACTGTTATACATAAGTTTTTTATAGGAAATAACTGTTAGGCAAACAATTTTTGTTTAGAAAAAGCTGTTAAACATAAAAAATTGTTATAAAATTTTATCTGTAGAGAAAAAGATTTCTATAAAAAATACATACACATTAAAAAAAAAAAACTCTTATAAAAAAGTAGAAAAACTGTTATACTCATGAATTTCTCTAAAACACTTTCATGCAGAACCATTTCTTTAAACAAAAAACTTTTTTATGTAGAAATAACTTTTATATGCAATTTTCTTTATAGAAAGAAATGTTTTACATAAATGTTGCTATGAAAAAACTTTTATACACAAAAATTTCTATAAAATAAACTGTTATACAAAAAATTGAATATAGAGACAACTTTTATTCATAATTTAATTTATAAGAAATTACTGTTTATACACAAATCTCTCTATAGAAAAACTGTATTAGTTAATATTTTTTTCTTTTTTGATAAAAACTGTTATACAAAAATTTTGCTATAAAAACGTTGTTTATAAACGTTGTTTTATAGAAAAAAACTTTTTTCAATATTTTTTTTCGATATTATTACAGTAAGACCATATTTTCCTCAAAAAGTAGGCAATACTTTTTTTACACAAGTTATACTAAAGTATTTAAAGATTTTAATAAATTTGTTGCTTTCAAAAAATGTCCATCATTTAAAGTAAATTCCTCTTGCAATTTCTTCGTGTTTTGTTTTTTGTTTTTTTGTTATAAAAACGTGTCCTGTCATAAAGTCACGTTGAATTGTAGCAAATGTTGTTATTGCCATTACATCCTAAATGTATGCTTTACAAAAATATTTTTTGTGGTAGAGCAGGAGTTGTTTTCTAGAGTAAAGTGAGTAGAATATATCATTGTGTGTGTGTGTGATAGTTTAAAATACATTTGTCACTTAATATGCTGTTTAAACACATTCTTAACAAATGTTTTAACTGCATTTCATTTATGTTCTGCATTTTTTTCATTTTTTTCCTAAGCAACATGACAAACATGTAAATAGAATAGAAAATAAACTAAAATTCTCTTCTTATCATTATAACAATAATAACAAAAGCAATTGAACAATTGCTTAAAGGAAGAAATAAAAATAAAAAAAAAGAGATGCTTAACAATTGTTGCTGATGCAGTTAAATAGTTTAGTGTAAAAATAAAGTACACGAAGAGGTAGTGTAATGTAACAAACTGCAGTTTGCAATTTTAGTAGTTCGTGTTGTTGCCAGTAATAATAATAATAATAATATGATTGTAGTAGCTGTAGTTGCAATAGCATTAGTAACAATAGTTATAGTTAATCATAAAATTAAATAACTTTACTAAACACACTGCAAAAATTCCCTCATACAAAGACACCCACACACACGCCCGTTAACAACATTTATGCCATTTATTCATTTTCTTTAAGCCAATAAAATTTTATTTCGCTTTGGGTGCATTGTATTTGTTCCCTAACCTTAAAAATGAACTCTAACTTTAGAATTTTCAATTCTATTATTTGGTTATAATTACAGGAGGACATGTTTTATAACAAACATGTTTCCAAAATATGATATAGTAAAAGTTTCTTTAGTGGATGATTTAAACCTTTAAATGGTCTTTTTTAAACTTTCACAAAGATTTCGAAGAAGTACATATGTTTCAATAAAAGCTTTCTTCCTAAAAAAAGTTAATATTTACTTTTTTAATTTGAAAAGTTCTTAAGAATACGTAAAACTTATTATAAAACCATTTGTTGAAACAATTCTGAAAAAATATTCTTTTAAAAGTTTCTTTAAACAAGATTTTTAAAAAGCTCTTTTGGTAAAAAGCTCTTTTTAAATGCTTTTGTAAAGGTTTTTTATTAAAGCTCTTGCGATAATATTATTACGCTTTTAATAGCTCTTTTAAAAAAGCTATGTTTGGAAAAGCTTTTGAAAAAAGCTCTTTTGGTAAAATGTTCTTTTGAAAACATATAAGTTAAAAAGCTTTTTATTGAAGTTTTTTCGGTAATAGGAACCTTTTTAAAACACCTCACTTAAGAAAAGCTCTTTGGATAAAAAGATTTTTAAAAGCTCTTTTGGTAAAAAGCTCTTTTTTAATGCTTTTGTAAAGGTTTTTTTAAAGCTCTGACGATAATAATATTACACTTTTAATAGCTCTTTTAAAAAAGCTTAGTTTTGAAAAGCTTTTGAAAAAGCTATATTTTTAAAACTTTTGTAATGGGTTTGAAAAAATTATTTTGATAAAAATTTTGTTTTTATGTAAACGTGTTTTTATAAAAGTTCAGTTGACAGAGAATGTTTAGAGAAGCACATTTACCGCTAAAATCACAATGTCTGGTTATTTTTTTATCTTACGGTTAAATTGATAGTTTTCATACAAAGTTTTTATATATTTTCAAAGTTTTTTATATTTTTAAATAATTTTTTGTTACAAAATATTCTTTTCAATAGATTTTTTAAACATTTTATTATTCTTTATTAATTATGATTCCTTTATTTCTTGCCCCACTGTATATCTCTTTTAGTTTAACTTTTTTATACTAGTTACAACTTTTATATTATATATTGCTTAATAACCATGAAATCTTAAATTTTGTGTGAAAAGTCACCCTCTTCTTTAATCTAATGCTAGCGCAAAGTATTTTAGCACAAATTTTCTATTCATTTTCTTTCTTTTTTTTTTTTTTGTCCAACAAGCTTAAGAAAAGAATCAAAACTCATAAATAAATTGGTATTATAGATATTTGTTTGGTCAGTCGTTAAATTTTACGATTGTGGTGGAAAAGTTTTTCATGCTTCTATTTTTATAATGCTCTCCCACTCACGGTCTCTTTTTGGAAAGAATGTTTTAATTTGTAAGCTAATGAGGTCTATAAAATAGAAAATCTTTTTATACTTTTGGTTTAGAATTTCTTAAGGCGATGGCTTAATATGTACTTGAGTTGTTTTTTAATTACCTACACATACGCTGCAATTATAAAATATAAAGTTTGTAGCATATATTAGGGTGCTGAATAGCTTCAGGTTAATGTAGCATATTTTTAAGGAACAAATTTTTAATATTAATAGAAAGAGTGTTTATTTTTAAGTTTTATTATTCGGTTGTAGTCTATTTAGTGATTTTAAGAATAAAACTTTTCACTAATTTCTTATTAAAGTAAAACTTCTATTTAGCTTTAAAATATCCTTTAATATGTATGAATTACATGAATAATAGTTCCCTAATTTATCTAACTAAAAATAAAACAAAGCAAAAAAATCCTCACAGACAAACTAAAGGGAATAAACTATCAGTCAGTCAGACAGACAGGAAAAAGGAAGTTTATATTACACTCAATTTTAAGCGCCATAAACAAGTAAATTATTTAACAATACATTATATACAGACAGCCATACAAACACATGTATCACCCGCATTTACTAAACCTCCTCTTTCCACCTTTAATAAAAAATTAATGTGTATATATTATTTGAAAGCTTTTGGCATAAGAAATATTCCATCATGGTTGGCTGTGAAATAATTTACCTGAATCGTTGGCTAACTACTGGAGAAATTAAAAAAAAAAAAACAAATCTAAATTTCAGGGATGGGAATTATCAATAAATAATAATGAACATACTTTTTTGATAAAGGGAATGAAATAAATTACAAGTTGTTTGCAAAAAGCTTTTTCTTTGCTTCTTTTACAAAGAAATTTCATATCAAAAAAGTTCTATTTAAAGTTTAAGTCTTATTATAAAAACTTTTTAAATCAAATGAAACTAACCAGCAAAAACTTGTGACGGCTATGCTAAAATTGTGATCACACATGTAAGTTAACTTATTTTCGGAATAACTCTTTCTCTTAAATTTAAGTTCTCTTAATTTTCAAGAACATTTTTATC
>NC_060952.1:42011693-42048832 GCF_022045245.1 Lucilia cuprina
CTCCCCATCCGACGAGCTAGACCCTAAAGCAAGCACGTGCTAAAGGTTATGGTCATTTTGAAGGCAAACGCGGTAGTCAACACAGCCAACCACACCG
Source organism: Lucilia cuprina (assembly GCF_022045245.1). NCBI lineage: Eukaryota > Metazoa > Arthropoda > Insecta > Diptera > Calliphoridae > Lucilia > Lucilia cuprina. Next base: position 42,011,791 of record NC_060952.1, read on the forward strand.
TACCATTACAACTAAGTAATAGCTATCAGTTGTAATTACTTACCTAACAACATACTTTTCAATGACTACTACATATAGTTTATATTACACAGAAGTAGTCTAATAAGGTCTTTCTAATAATGTGTTATATAAATACTTTCTAATTCATTAGTCATCTTGTCAGTGAAGATACAGATGCTGTATACGTTTATTTATGTGATTTACAATGACTACTTTTTCTAATTACTTGTAATCATTTGTGGTAATTACTTGCCTCCAATGATATCACCGTATTAAAATAATGACTTAAAATGCTATTGTGTAAGTAAGTTTTAGCATTTTATTTTTTACTTGGTATTTTTAAAGAACTGTTCCATTTATATAACTTCTGAAAAAAAGCTTTTTAAATTAAACTATTTTCGAAGCCATGTTCCACTGTTTTTGAACCCATCAAGCTAGAAAAGTGAGTTTATATTTAATAATTTTAACATCTGGCATATTCTGAATAATAAATTCCCTCGGAGTTTGTTCCCTCTCCTTAACTTAAAGCATGCTAAAGGGAAAAAGTCTTGAATGATTGTTTACAATAAGTCTGATCATCTTTTAGAAATGCTTTTACATGCAATGAGTGCATATTTTTAAACTTCTATTTTTAGAGAATAGAATACGAGCATAAAGATACGTTCAAGGACGTCTTTTAGACAGCTTTTAATCGTGAAACCTTAAAAAAGTAATTTAATCAAAATTAAAAATTTTCAATAAATATCGTAGCAAAAACTTTTTGTAGAAAGTTTTAGAAAATCTTAATCGTACTGATCCAAAAACAGCTATTTATCAAACGAGCTTCGTATACAAATCCTTTTGTAGAACGAGTTTTATAAGAAACTTTTCTACACAATGTATACCAATCGGTTTAGAATCTCATTTTGAGTCGATTTAACCTTGTGGGCCACTACGGGTCGCCATTTGTTTAACAATCCACATTTTTACTGGTGTAGGGTATCATATGGCCGGTCGGCCATGCCCGACTATACATTCATACTTGTTTTATTTAGCAAAAGCTTTTTTCTGAACCCATATTTTCTAAAAAACTAAAACTTTTTAAAAAAAACTTTTATAAGAAAATCTTTCCTTAAACTGATTTATAGTAAGTAAAAGCTTTTAATGTAAAGAACATTTTCATATGTATTCGTATTAATTTAATTAATTAAATAACTTTGGTTTTTTCTTTGTCACAAACATTTTTTTTTAAAGAAGCTTTTAATGTTAATATACATAAGCTTTAATCCTAGTTTATATAACGTTATTAATGGTTTACTATATGTTTATCAAAATCATATACCCAATAAAAAAATAACTTTCAAAGAGGCGAAAAAGAACTTGAATTTACTTCATGGAAGTTCTGAAAAATACCTGAAGAGGAATGTTGTTTTTATTTAATTTCAAATTCACAACATCTGAAGTCATTCTAAGCTAATAATTTTTATGTTTTTTAAGAAGTTATTAGGAAGTGATGTTGTAGTATTATAGAATTCAAATAAAATGAGCTTAATTCAAAAAATTTCAGTTCACAAAAATATACCTTCAATTATAAATAAAATTGGTTTCTTTTCGCTTCTTCGGAAGTCAATAAACATCATTAACACAGAAGGTAAACAAATTCGCTTAGTGCTACTTTTGAAGTGGTGATTAATGTTATCCTTTTAGAAGTGTTTCGTTTCATTTTTGCTGTGTAGTTTTTGACTGAATATTTGTCAGTATTTACCATCTCCGTTAGAACTACTGGAACAGCTTCAAGAAAGTGTAGCCACCATAGAAAGGGAGGATAACTAAACTAAAACTTTTAGCCGTATTTTATACGTCTAATACATTTTTCACTTATTTGTTTTTGTTCATTTACTTGCTGCAATGTCGTTGCACTCATCATTATGTCTTGAGTGCTTAGAGAATGAGCGCGTGTAAATTTAAGAGAAAGAGTGGGTAGATGGTTGGTTTTAATGTACTCTCAGTAGTTAAGACCATTTTATTTATTTATCCAAATGTTTTAGTTGTCGCTGCGGCATTATACTACATTCTCTGGTAAATGTTTGTTTCGCTTGTTTTGTATTCATGAGATCTTTATTTTGGTAATACCATTTCTACTCCTGCGTTCTTTATTTGTAATGAAAAATGTAGCCACTATTCCCTTTCCTCTGCCAGTTAGAATGTTTTATGTTTAATGTAGTTACATTAAATTTGGGGCGTGGAACTTAGTTTTAGTAAACACTATATGTTTGGGGTATGGGTAGTGTTGAGTTTACCGGTTTTATTACATGCATAATTTGCCAAAAAAATATACAAAAAAGGAAAAGCATATCCTGCTTGAAACGTGGGAATATATCCTTTCTTGCATTTTGTTATTTTTTTCACAATATTTTAGACAATTTACACTCCTGCTCTAGCCAACAGACATCATAGTCATCACTATGCCACAACACATATACACACTTCCTTTAGCGTTAAAATTGTTGTTAGTTTAATGTCAAGTGTCTGTTTGTCCGTCTGTTTAACTAACTGGCTGCTTTAAGCAACAACCTTTAGTTTTTGATTCAGTTTTTTTTATTTTTTTTATTTTGGTAACAAGTCGTAAAAGCTGCATTTTATGAGGTTTACAGTTTTTTTTTCTCAAATTTTTAGCTTTCGGGTAAAAGAGGCAGTCAAGTTATTCATTCTTCTGGCTGGCTCACGTCTGTCTTGATTTGTCTACATGTCGCTTGTCTATCTGTCCGTCCATCTATTTGTCTGTCTGTCTGTCTTTTAACTATATATTTAATAGTTTGTCTGTCTGCTTAGAGTAACTAATACAAAAATGTTAGTTAATGCCGTCAAAACTAATGGTCCAATTTTAAGTGAAGTGGATTTTTTGTTGTGTGTTTTTGTTATTGTGGCGAATGTACTTTTCTTTTATTAGTTTATTTTTTTTTTTTGAAAGTTTACCAACTTAAATGCATTTAGTTTTAATTTTTATTAGAAAATTTCGATTATATGTTTTTTCAATGAAATTTTAAAATATTAAATTTTATTGTTATGCTATTAAGAATACAATTATTTTATAACGATAAAATAAAAATAAATTGTTAGTGAGAACGTAGCTAAACGCTGAAAACCAGATAGTTTTCTGAGAAAAAAATAATCATTACCAGCCTATTTATAGGCAATTTTTAAGTTAACAGCCTAATTATAGGCAATGCTTAATTAATATCGTATCAGTTTATTTTCTTTTGTATGATACTCAGTCAATATAGCCATCCACTAAAAGATTTCTGAAGATTCCTGGATATATGAAGTTTTTTGTTTAAGGTGCTAAGTCTTTACTGAAAGGGTCAAATATACAATTGCGTGTCTTGTAATTCTAGATATACATATGCATTTTTGTACTTAATTTCGCCCACTTTTTCTTCTAAATGTTCATATAAATTTTAAGGTAGTTTAACATGGATAATGATGGCCTTTGTGAAAATTTCTAACTTTAAAAGTTTTCAGATTAACGAATTTTAATACATATTTAATTCATATTGGATGTACCACGCCCCTTACACCCATTTTCCAAAAATTTTGTGTTGATACTAGGTTAGGTTATTGTAAGAGACTTAAAGGTAGTCAACACACCATATACAGGTTCAGTTGTGATACCCTGAAACTCATAAAGGCTAGACCCACCCTAGGGACATTACGAGTTCATGTTAAGTACGGAGTCATATTCGCTGTCAGTAAGGCTATTGAAAGCCGTAGCCTCGAAACTCCCCAACAAACTGTGTGACCTTCTAAAATCATAGAGCGACCAGGTTTGTCTAGATATTAAGCAAGTAGTTAGGGGTGCTAAGCAGTCCCAAGAAGATCTTGCTGTTGATATTAAAGTGTCTCCGAAAAAGTTGAAGACTCTAGCCCTTGAAAGCCCCAACAAATTCAGCAACCTTGAGCAATATATCAGTAATCTAAAGATCTTGCTGTTGATACGAAATTGAGGACTCTTGCTGTTATAATTTCTCAGATATAAAATTGTAAGATTTTCTTTATATGGGAGGTGGCAGAAACTGTAAGTGCCTCTAGTTTTTGCAGTTTCTGAGAAATGTGACTTGTAATACTTATTTTGTATGGCGGAGTGGCACGTCGCCAACTTTTAGTAAAAAGTGGTCTGTCCTTTTAGGCATGCAGTTGTCTATATAAGACCTAACAAACATTAATTTGTTATATCTAATGTTATATTTTTCTTCTTTTTCAGGTAAGTTTTGAATTGCTCTTTTTTTACTCAAAAAAAGTAAGTGAATATAATTTTTTAATAAAATTTATTAACAAAGTTAAAATATAAATTGTTCCTTAAGTTGTTCTTTAAAAACGATTATAGCTTTAAACATTTTGCAATTTCTTTAAATTTAATATTTCAATTACCTTTCTCTGCCTTTCTAATTAAATTGAGTAATTTATAAATCTTTAAAAGTATCTTACATTTCATCAAATGAAACTTTGAAATTTAATTGAAATTAAAATGAATATAAATTATTTCCTATAAACACAAAAAACATAACCATGTTAACCATGGTGAACTGCACTCTGCTATTAATTCATTCAAACATCCCGCTACATTTGTAAGTTGGAAAATTTATACTGCCGTTCATTTCCTTTATGCCATTAAGCAACCAAATTGTGGTCTTAATATATTTCTTATGAGATTTTAATTATCTAGTAATCCCGAGGGGAAGGGATCGACGGTAGTTAGTTTGGCAAGAAAATGTTGTATTTGCATAAAATTTTCACTACTTAACAGTTGTTACTTTTTAGCTAGTACAGCAGTGTACGGCAATTCAAGTTAACAGGGGCCGTTTTTACATAACGAGAATTTGAAATACGAAACTTTATTTTAAATTACATGTTTTTAAGCTTTTTAATAAAGCTACTTGAATAGTGTTTGATATTTTTCAATATTTACTCTTTGTGCCCATCACTGTTTTAAATAGTGTAAACTTTATTTACTAAGTAGACTAAAAACCATCTAAGAATCTTCTTGTATAAAAGGTAATCTGTTGAATTTAATGATAAAATTAATGAGATTTGTGTTAATTTTTTGGCGTTTCCCGACTAATGTAATGTAAAATAATAGAGAAGCAAAAAGGATAATGTTGAATTGTTAGCTTATAAAAGATAAATATTATTATTAGGAAGGATTTGCTATATTCCCAGTAAATACACAAATATTGTTTTAACAAAAATATATGTAAATTAACTTGCCCCCGGGCCATGTTTCCTTAATGAATGGGACGCATTGTGGTGTATTGCAGTCTCAAACTGGTGATGTCACTTCACTTCTCGTCTAGTCATTGTTATGATGATTTAAATTTAGGTTGAACGAGAGCATAACATAGTCTGGTACTACGAGTGACCAGTTGCCCGCTGGACTGGTTGAGGTTCCTTCAGAAAGCGGTGCAAACCACAGGGCAAGGCTTTGGGTTAATAACAAAAACTGTGTTGGAGTAGGATGTACCATTGGATACTTGTATCTGTATCTGTTGAGATGTAGGAAGGAAGAATTTAGTAATTTAGGTTGAATTGTCGGTTGGAATTGATTAAGGCGTTGTGGAGTTGTAATACCTTAATCTTTAATTTATCGGCGATTTTCATTCATGGTTGAGTGTGTTGGACTTTACTCACAAAGAAGCTCAACCAGTGGCTGAAAAAGTTTAACACGGCAGTTGTTCATTCACTTTGATTAGTTGTAGTCTTTTGACAAATTGGATGCTTTATATTCTTCTCTCTCACTCCATAAACTGTTCCCACTTGTTTACTTTACAAATTTATCTCTAGCCTACTTTGAAGCTGAAGAAAATGTTTATTTTTCTTTACATTTCATCTACAAATATACAATAGGGTTCAATTTAATTAACTTATAAAATTATGCTTAATTCCCAAATACTTTTCAATTACTTATTACTCTAACATCAACACTCGAAGGCCACAACCCACAATTGATGGACAGTCAAGAGCTGTTAATGGCAATCAACATGCTGTTATAAAAACAGTTTAAAGGATTTTTTCCCCATACTACCGCCAAGTACTTTACACATTAATGGACAAAACTGTCAACAAAAATAAATTGTTAAATAACCAGATGTTGGGTGAGAGTGAGGAGATAAAGAGGGAACAAATTATTTATAAGTATAGAATATGGAAATCTATTATAATAAAGGTTAGCTAGACTGACAATGATGGGTTGATATTGGTTGATGTTATTCACCAGTCCTTTAGGATAACAAATTTATGTGTTGACATACAACTTTGCAAATGTTACAGGTTTTTTTTTTTCTGAAAGCATAAATTAGTTTTATATTATTCCACACAGTGAGCTTTGCTACACTTTCCGATTTTCTAAAAATTCTAGTTTTAATAGCGATTTTAAAGTGTATTCGCGTATTCTAGTTGTTACAGTTTCTCAGATAAACGAATTTTTGTAATTAAGTCATACGGAAGGTATCACGCCCCTTCTCGATAGTCCGCCTATTTATTGTCCCTAATATTCTTGTTGATAAAAACTAAAAATGCCTCAGCGGTTCCCGACGATGCTCTAGACTAAACAACAGACTTTATCATAGGCCAGTGAAAAGACAAACACCTGCAGTGTTCAACTATTTCACGGTTGTTTTCAACAACTAGATGAGTTTCTTTGCGACTCACCACTGCCCCATTGTGTTTGTATATATAATTTCAATCTAACCCCCACAAAAAAAGGCAATCACTAGTTTGGAGTCAATAGACAACGCAATATCAAAGCCGATTAATGATGTGACAAATACTCATATCCCTAGAGCATTCTTTAACACACAACTCCAACACACTCAACCATAAAGGAAAATCGCCGATAAATAAAAGATTATTGCATTAAAACTCCACAACGGCACAACCAACTTCACTGACACTTTAACCATCATCACATTCTTTCTTTCAACATCTTAACAGATACAACTCAGGATGAACGGTAGGGTCATTAGATACAAACAAACACATACCCTAACTTTGCTTTATCAGCTTACTTCTAAAATTTTATTAATACACAGCCTTGCCCTGTGATTTGTACCGTTCCTAGAAACTAGAAGTGGTAAGAGAAACTTATTCCAAAAATTTACATTTCACTGTGTATCTTTTAACCAAGCACCTTCTTGCCTAGAATTTGGGTTTTAATCACAGTAAATACTTGTATTCCGAAGCAACCTCAACCAACCGTATAAAAAGATTATGAGATGCTCTCCCATGTCAAATATTTCCATGAAAAACCGGAGGATACATTTGACATCAACAGTTTATAGTCCCGGCAGACTTGAAGTACTGGTACTCTTTACCCCGGGATTGCAATACTCCAAGATGTGGGTCATTCATCAAGGAAACATGCCCGTGGGTCAGAGATACAAGCCGATGTAAAATGATCGGTGGCGGCGGCGCAATCATTTTAGGTCGGCGGTGGCTTATTATAGAAAATATCGGCGGCGGCTAAATTGTCGGCTCAATTTAAACTTTTCTGCAGAAATTGACTTTATAAGCGTTTATTACATTGAAAAATCTCTGTATAATAGTTTGTTATATAGAAACCTGTCTCTATATAAGTTTTTTTCTGCAGAAAATGAACATAGTTATAGTAGTTTTCACAATTTTTATATTAGCACAATATTGTGTGGCAACAATTTTTAATTTGCAACAATAATTTAAAATTGTGGCAACTCCATTCAAATTGGTGAATTTATTTTCCGAAATACATGTGTGATTCCAATCTTTATCAGCGGCTACGTTTAAGCCGGCTTAGCTTTAGAGCCGAAAGAAGACGGCGGCGGCGCAGCTTGAAAAATATTAGCGGCGGCCAGCCGCCGCCGATTTAAACCGATCTCTGCCGTGGGTAGTAAAAAGACAAAAAAAAAACTGACTAACTCTTAGATTAGTCGACAGACTAGTAGATAGACTAGTCAAATAAATACTCAAGAGATAAGTACAAAAATTATCCACAAACTAGTTCATCGACTAGTGAATAATGCGATCCATATACTGGAAACATAATAGACTATTAGCTAGTTCTTTACACTGAACTGCAAGTTGCCTTTAAACATTAATTTATATGATATACTTTAAGGCTTTTTATTAAAATAATAGGTTTGGAAATGTAGTATAATATAGATAAGAAATTTCATATTTCCACGCTCCCAGTTCCGTAGATAAAATTAGTTATTTCATGAACTGAAATCTTTAAATGTTTTAAAAAAATGTTAGATTTTCATATGTTTCACGAATATTCCTGGATTTGTATGCAACATATTTTCTTTATATTAGAAAATTTAGTATACTTTTAGGTAATTTCTTAATATAGACTATTTGTCCATTTCACAATTGGTGTTGCACGGTATCGTAGTATGTCGTAATTTCTTTAGTTTTGATTTGTTTTTGAAACAAAAATTATAAAAAAAAATGTATGACATACAACGCCACAATGATACGACATTGCTTATGAATGGGACAATTATAGATTACAAGAATTTCTTCCTATTTAAAATATACATTTTTGTTGAAAATTTCACAATAAACACACAACAATTAATTATTCATAAAATCAATATAAATATACTTTCTCACAATTATAAACAAACCGAAAAAATTGTTAAAAACTCTACTTAACTTGTCCTAAAAGTACTCTACTATACTTCCACACCGCCTAAAGAAATAAGAAAAAAAAGATTACTGGACATATTTGTCTGGCATGATAACACAAATTGTGATGAGTTAAGAGTGTATAAAATTTAATGTTTAAATATGTATTTATGTCTATAATAAAAGTTTTATTAACTGAAGGACTGTTGAAAATATACAAACATTTCAATAAACTGCAAAAGCCAGTCCCCACATCATCAGTAGCAACAGCAGTTAACAGCAAGAGCAACATTTTTATGTCAAGTGTAGCACTCTACTTGTTAAAGGCAGATTTTGATTGATGATTTTTCTGTTTTCTGTTTTGTAAAGAATTATTATAAAAAAATGGACCAGTAAACTCCTTTGAAAAAATTAAGTAGTATTATTATTAACAAAAGAGGAGGAGGGCTTTTGGATTATTAATAAAACTTATTACTTTTACAAATTATTTTACCAAATAAAAGATTTGTTTAACAATACTTTTCGAATTTAAAGGGGCGAGTGTAAAACATCTCCTTATAGACTTTAAGACTGTTGTATTTTTAATTGCATGCTGACAAAGAAGTGGAGAGTATTTTTAATTATTTATTATTTCCATTGCTTTTCCCCTTTTCTTTTATTATTACAAATTTTATTTAAAAAATATTTAAATTTTCTTTAAGATACTTAAGTATTTTGCATTTTATTTATAAATTGCAAATGAAAATTTGTAAAACTTAAATTTTGCTTACCTAAGCGTGTTTATTCGTTTTGGGTGTCATTTAATTTTCTTATATAGAAATCGATGAAAAATCCCAAAAAAAAACTAGTAAAATATTATCAACATTTAACCCTCTAAGGAACAGAAAAAAATTCTTTATATAAATAACTAATAACATTCGAGAATATTTCTGGAACTTTCTAATAAATTAAATCACAAATATGAAGCATTGTTTTAGGCATAATTTTGACATAATTTATCCCTTTACTTACTTTAGGGTTAATTTGCATCTTATGCCATTTGCTGCTTTACCAAATTTCTTAAAACTTAAATTTTTTTATATAAATACCAAAATCCTTACATTTATATTCATACTCATTGTTGTTCAAGGAGCTAAAAGAACAAAATGCCTTAAGAGATTTTTTCCTTTGTATACATTTTTTCTTTATCTTTTTTCATCTTTACAAACATTTGACATTATCATGTAATAGTTTGGCAATTTTCAACGCGATTTTTCTTTTTCTTAAGTTGTTATTTTTATAGTTTTTGTATTCCTTTAGTCCTTTGCGTAATTTAATGAAAAAATTTTCCTCTTCACTGACTGACATTTGCTAGTTGTGGCTGCCTTTTGTTGCATAAATTTTGGCATTAAACAGCAGCAGCAGACAAAACTGAAATAAGTGTGAAAATGTCAGTTGCGGTAATGCTTTCTGTTTTTTCTTTAATGAAATGCATTTTTATTTAAACTATAAAAGAAGATTTTTTTTAATCAAATGATTTTTTTGATGTAAGAAAATGTCTTAAGAAAATATATTGCTGGCTTAAAGTATGCTACATATTTTAGGATTTTTATAAAATTAGATTTTCTCCATAAAACTTGATTTAGGATGTATTTTAACGTTTAGAAATCGTTTGCATTTTTAGTTACATTTTACTTATTTTATTAAAAAGAAAACTAGAAATAAATTTTAAATAAATTTTCAAGTTTAAATATGAAACACCTAAAAGTATGCATTTTCTAGGAAATGTAATTTTCTAAAAAAAAACATTTAACAAAAATGTGGTTATAAAGTCGAAAACAGTCTTAATATTTTGTCCAATCAATAGGCACATAAGCATATGGAAAATTTAGCACAATGGACCACTAGGCCTGCGACTAAACTCGCTAACTAGCCATCAATCTATGTGACCTAAACCAACGAAGGCTATAGACTACTATATATACTAATCTAAAGATGAGTCAATAGACAAGTTCATAGACTAATTAGTTGGCTACTCAATACTCTAGTCCGTAGATTTACAAATATAATTATTCATAGATTAGTCATTAGATTATCACATAGACTATGAAAAAGACATGCCAATATACTAAACCACATATTCTATACAAGAATGATTAGTCTATAGACTTAGATTCTATCTTCAAAAGTCTGAAAATAGCTGGATTAACCTAGACACATAGAGGGACCGAGATATTGTAGCTCTCCTTCAATGAAAAACCCATGTAGATCGGCTTGAGCTGCCGTTCAATCTTCTCCGCTAAAAGAACCAGTTTTCTTGTCAGTTAATTTCATATCTAACCGTGATGAGATATCTGGATCTCAGCTTAATAATATCCTGAGATTTCTCACAGCTGCAGTCAGGATCTTATACTATGCAATACTAAATTTGACGAGTGGAGCGGTCCGTGGAAAACGGAGTCTCTTCGACTCTACTTGATTGTTCGCGCGCAGTTAACTTCCATGTTAACCAACCAACATTCTATACACAAAAGGAAACATAAATATACACGCCTAGTACCAAATTGACACCAACGTGTTTATAATTTTTTAATAACATTCGTTGTCAAAGCATATGCATACGTTGTCGACATCTATACAACATCCTTTGTCTTAATGTTAACAAAAGTATTAGGCTCACTATTGACAAACAATCCGTTGTCAATAGTGAGCTTACCACGTCTATAACAGGAGTGTATATTTCATTTTCCCTAGTCCATGGACTAGTAAATATGCTAGTCAGTAGACAGGTTAATAAACTTGTCAGTTAACTTGTCAACTGAGTAATCAATGATGATCATAGGTTTGTCAATAGACAAATTCTATAGCCCGAGACAGAATTGTGCATAGACTGGTCTAATAAGTTCATAAACTAGTGAATAGACTGGTGGATAAAGTAGTCCATACGCTAGTAAACAGACTAGTATATAGGCTGGTCTCTGTGTACTAGTAAGTAGTTTAGTTTGAAAATGTGAACAAGTAATGTACAATAATTTTTTAAAAATGTTAACCATTTAAAAATATTTTGTTTCATAATCACCCAAAAAGTATGCTTTATATATTTTTATACGATTTTTTAAAATGCATATTTTGTTTCATAATCACCCAAAAAAGTATGCTTTATATATTTTTATACGATTTTTTAAAATGCATACGTATCTGGAAGTTTTAAATTATTAAAAATTTAACATATTTTTAGGCGCACAATGAAATATTTCAAACAATTTTACTTAAAACCTTAATATTCCATAAAACATTAAAAATAATTTCTTTAATTCATTTACCCTCATAGAAATAGCAATAAGCTTTTAAAAAACATTTATTTTATTTTTTCTTCAATTTCACCTTTATAAAATTCTAACCTCAAAGGAATTGAAATGTTAGTTGTAGCATTAAAAGACTTCCTTTTCTCTAAACCTTAATAGAACTTCATGTGGAGTATTAATAACAGAACTTAACTAAATCAACATATCACGCTTAAACTATTTATCATCATAAGTCATTTCAGTCAGCCAATTCATTCATTTATACCTGTAAAGCATATCGTGCTCCTGGTGGAAAAAGAAAAACAAATAAAAAAAAAATAAATAAAACACCACAGTAAAATGAAATATTTTATAAAGGACTAAAAACAAAGTAACAAAAATATCATACACACACACACACACACAAAAAAACAAAAAATGACTTTTACAATCTTTGCAAATAACAAAACGGAAACATAGTTTTCTTGTATAATTTCCTAACAAGACAAGGATTAACTACAACAGAAACAGAAGTGCATTATTGCTGGAAATTCTCCCTCAAACAACAATTGTTTGTTAAGAGAATTTACTTCTCCGAATCCCTTAAACAGACCTTCACATAAGACAGTAAATGTTAACTTTATTTTTTAACTGACATTTGTACAAATAAAGCTGTTGCTGTGTAATATGTTTTATTTAGTCTAAGAGTTTGTGTGTAGATTTCTAGTAAAGACATTAAAAACTAAAGGTAACTACTATATTTAATTTTTACTCTTTGGGTTCCCCGGTACCCCCAGCAATTCTTAGAACTTTAGACTTGGTTTTTTCTTATAAGAAGTTGCCACCATTTGTCGACATTTTAACTTAAGGGAATTTTAAATTCAAAACAAAACAAACAAATAATAGACTGTAATACTAAATTTGCACTATGGGTTAGAAGTGTGACCATAGTAGAAGTATGACTTCTTACAATGTCAATTACGTTCTTTAACACCAAACAATTTTTATCTTTTATCATGTCATTATTTCATGGATGTAAATACACTAACAGTGTCACAATAAAATGTTATAGTGACCAATGTAATGTCACTATCTTATAATGACACACCAAAAGTGTCATAATACTATGAAACGATGTCCATGGTCTTTTAAAACAGCAATGTGTTAGTATGTCACTAACTTATATAAATTGTGACACGTGATGCTGAGTAATACGTTTTGTAAACATTATGACACTTTTTACTGTGTCAAAATGTGTCACAAAATCTATATCTATGCTTATAATGAACATGCACAATGTTGCACTTAAAAACATAAATGTATTGGATTATTTGTTTAGAATTATGTAAAAATTGTTTGTGGTGTGCCATAATGTCCATGTACGATACAACACACTTAAAAGTATTATAGTGTCCATGAAATTTCAAAAATTGTCATAATGTCTATGTACATTGTGACACAATTTGTCATTTTGCTTATGTATATTGTGACACTTATGAAAGTGTCATAATGTCTACAGACACGTATTAAAGTGCATAGACACTACGACACGTCACATGTCATCACGACCATAGAAAAATCTTTAATTTTCCTATTAATAAAATTCTTTACTATTTGTTCTTTAATGACCCACAGTGCTTAGCGTCTGTTTGTTAATATTTTACAAACATTAATTTGCTTTTATTCAATTTAATGAATTTATATTATAGCACAAGACATTTTACACTTTTTCCCTTTTTTAAGAAAAAAAACCTAAGAATACCAACAGACCAACAGCAGCCATGTTCATATGTATAATCAAAATATATTTATAATTTTAAAAATGTACTCACGTTTAGAATTTATTATTAACTTTTAGCTTAATATTAACAGCAATAAATTATCTTAAAAATATATCAAAATAACTGAAAATTTAAAAAAAAAAAAATTAAATATAAATAATTTTAACCAATTTTTTATCTTAAAAGGTTATAAGTAAAAAAAATGATAGCAAATAATTAATTGTCATAAAGATTACTACACTTACAGTTAGCCTCCGATAGGTTAGTGGTTAGTGTTCTATTCTGGTAGAACAGAGGTGGTTGGTTCGATTCCCACCTGATGCACTGGTAAAGGAGGTGTATTTCTTTGGATTTGTTGTATATACCTCCTTTCAAACTAAATAACTACAGTACACTTGTGTGCAATTAATTATCAATTTATAAATAAAAATCAGATAGAATTGCAACTGCAGATACTGCATCAGATATGGTTTAGTATAGACTATTGTTAGATCTGTAGTCTATACTGTAGTTTCGTTTATCTGGACTATATATTAGTCTATAGATGAGTTTATATTGTAGACTATAATACTGTTTGTAGTGTAGACTTTTAATTGTCTAGATAATAGTTTATTCTATAGGTTAGACAATATTTTAGTCTATAGCATAGCCTATAGTTTAGTCTACTACCTATTGTCTATTTTACAGTATAGACTATAGTCGACTGTATTCTAGATATTCATCATACTAGTTGTATTGAATATAGCTTATAGTTATAGATTATAGTTAAATAGACTAGGTTAGTACTATGTCTAGACCATAATAAAGCCTAAAGTCCAGACTAAAAGTTAATCTATAGTCTAGACTATAAGTTTAGATTATTCAAACTACCTTATTCTTATTTGTCTTTGTCTATTCTACAAGCTATAGTTTAGTACAGACGTCGGCGCTAGTATTGTTCTGACAACGAAGATTTTCGGCAAATTACATGTACACAACACGATCGCATACGAACCTCTAAACAAGAGCATCAAAAATACAAATATTTTATTTAGTTGCTTGACAGCATTTAACAAAGCAGGTTGATGTCGCTTTGTTAAAGAAATTGCAAACACAACTTGAAAAAACAAAAACAACTTGCAAAACCAAGAGCATAATTTACAAAAACAACGTACACTCTAAATAATTTTCTAGAATGCATAACAATAAAAGTAAATAAGTTAATCTTGTTTCATACTTTTTTTGTACATTTTAATTAGAAATGTTGTTTCTATGTGAAGAAATTATCATTCTTAAGTACATTGATTACACATTGTTTATAAATATTCGCATTTTGCAGTAATGCAATTTAATATTCAAAATTAAAAATAACCAAATATTTTTTCAGTGCAATTTCAATGAAAAAATGTCAGTAGTGTGTGTGTAGTGGTGATTTTTTTATCTGCCTCTCTATCCGCCGGTATATGGTTTAGTATATACTCTAGTGCAGAGGAGCTCAAGATTGCCATTTCATAGCACGCGTGATAGGGTAAGAAAATTCTGCTGACTCTAAGTCGATACACATACACTATAAGTTTAATACTTCTTCTTTTTATAATGAGCAATATCAGTTCGTTTGCTCTCAACTTGAGAAACGAAATCAAATCAGTTGCTGATCAGCACTTGTCAAAGCAAGGTCTGTGCGCGACAACAGAATTTTGAGAAGCCGAATTAATGTAGGAGAACATGATAGAACAGTTGATAGTTTTTATACCCACCATCAAAAAAGATGGGGGGTATATTAATTTTGTCATTCCGTTTGTAACACATCGAAATATTGGTCATAGATCCACAAAAGTATATATGTATTCTGGGTCCTCATTAAATTCTAAACCGATCTAGCCATGCATGTCTGTCCGTCCGTCCGTCTGCCTGTCTGTTGAAATGATATAGTCTGAATGGAAGGAGCTAGAGGTTTGAAATTAGGATTTGTTTGGTATTGAAAATGCCCCCTTACAAGTGGCCCCTCGAAAAGCAGCTTTAACAGTCATAACTTGTTTAAAAATACGAAATAGCGATGAAATTCGACATAAGTATTTTATGAGGATCGGTCCATAATTCACCCTACCCCCCGTGTAAGGTCCCCTTCAGAAAATGATTTTAACGCTCATTACTGGCTTGAACATACTATCTCTATAGTCTATAGTTTTTGCTATAATTTTCTCTCATGGCTTGATTATAATCATTAGTATTTACTATAGTAATGATTACATGTCCAATTTTAATTACATTTGAAGTAATTGTAACTGAAGTTTTGCAAATTACAATTATTTGCAATTATAATTAATATTTAAAAATTACAAATACTTGTAATTGAAATTTAGCCAATTACAATTTCTTGTAATTTTAATTCTCCAATTACAGTTACTTGTAATTGTGAATTTTGTTCTTTATAATTACATGTAATTTGTAATTTATGATGCTTAAATTATAAACTTTAATTACAATTGCAAGTAATCTTTATTGGGTATTTTGCACATTACACATTACAAGTAATAGTAATTCGAACATTTTCAATTACAATTGAAAGTAATTGTAATTGGTTATTGCCCAATTACACATTACATGTAATTGACCATGTAATGAATTGGTTTGTGTAATAATTACCCCCTATCCTTGCTATAGTTTAGCCATTATATAGTCTGGACTATAGCATTTTGCAAAAAATTAAGAGAAATTATCAGTCAATGCCATATTTGTAGCAGTTTTTGCTTTTATATACTTTTGTTTAAATAGAATAGAAAATCCTGGCATGTTACTACAAAAGCTGTTTGTAATGTGAGTAGTATTTTATGGATTTAAAGGATTTTTCTCTAACACACACAAATACAAGACTGGCTGTAGAGCTAAAGTAAAACGACAAGAAAAAAGTAAAATAAAACTTCATGTTACTGTTATGAAACAGGCACACATCACTTCACTCGCAGCAGTGCATTCAACTTTTACCACAACTGAAATAAGAAAATGTCTAAAAAAATACTGCCAATAACTTTTTCAAATTTTGTTAAAATTTTTATCATATAAAAGTGATACAAGTTATAAAAAAACCAACAGAACCACTTAAATGTTTCAACGTTTGATTATATGTATATATTTTTTATTTTATAAAATTTCTATCTGCAAATGAAATGTTTGAAATGTTTATAGTGAATTGTATGAATGTGAAATGTATGATATTGACATAATGGGAATATATCTAGTACTTTCTTCTACTTCCTCGTCTTCTGCTGTAATAAGTATAACTCTTCATTTTTCTCTTGCAACACATTTCTCTCCTTACGAGTTGCGTTATTATGTTTGACGTCTAAAGGCAAAGCAATTCCTTAAATTGACATAAACAGACGGGAAAATGAAAATAGTTTTTCTTTTTCGTTTTGCAAAGAGCGAAAGGAAAACGAAAAAAGGCACGCAACTCGTTACGTTTCATATGTTGATGGCGTTTATCAGTTAGTTATAGTTGGTGACAAAAAATAGTTTGGAAAGGAATTCAGTAGTTTTTTACTATAAAATATTAACTATTTCCAATACGGAGTAACTTTTATTACACAATGATCTAAATAGCTTTTAGTTTTTTATAACAAAATTTTAAATTTATTTTTTGTCACTCGCTGTAGTTTGAAATTTATAAATGCACATATTTAGACGTCTCATAAAGCTTATGGGTGGGTTGCACAATTTTTACTCATTAAACTTATTGTGTGAACATCGACAGTGAACGAATAAATAGATGTTGCCTTAAAATGTTCAATGCTGATGATGGTGCAGCAGAAAATTTGAAATGAAAACTTCACTTTAACAAATAAGAAGAAAATACGACAACAATTACGACGATTACTATCACTATTCCTAGACGTCTTAGTTGTCATCATAATCATCAACTTTTCAACTTTACGATCATTTTAGTTTTTTTTTCTCTTTCAACCGTTATTTGCCATTTCATAAAACACTTTTAAGAAATATTTTTACTATAAAACTAAAATAAGCTGCAAATATAAAAAACTTCTTTCTACATAAACTTTTATATACGCGTAATATTTTTTTATATAAATGTTTAAAATGTTCATTTATTGTTGAATATAGAATGTTGTTGTGGTTGCTTTTTGATATTGGGATATAAATATTTTCCTATCCATTAAATTTTTTTAAAAAATATTAAATGTTCTTATAACAAATGCTGCTTAAAGGATGTAATGATTAAAAAATTCTAAAACTACAACTGGACTAATCTGGGTACATTTTAACACGAAAAGCTGTATTTTTCGTTTTTTTTTTTTTCATAAATTACAAAATTTTTGTTTATGTTTTACTTACATAATAATTTATCTAACTACCAATGTTAAAGGATATAAAAATAAATGTAAAACATTTTTTAACAACTTCATAGTTGTGAAATTTTTGAATTATTAAAACTCACTCCTTTAGTTACCCAGCAATAAATTTTATTTTATAGTTTATAATATTTTTTTGGTTATCATGCATTCTAAAAACTTAAAATATCTTAAACTATAGTTAAGTCTAGTATAAGTTAAAGCCACAACATTCAACAATCGTATGTTTGTAATCTAGTCAAGTTTAGGTTGGTCTAGGCTAGCCTAGTCTATAGCCTAGTCTATAGTCTAGTCTATAGCCTAGTCTATAGTCTAGTCTATAGTCTAGTCTATAGTCTAGTCTATAGTCTAGTCTATAGTCTAGTCTATAGTCTAGTCTATAGTCTAGTCTATAGTCTAGTCTATAGTCTAGTCTATAGTCTAGTCTATAGTCTGGTCTATAGTCTAGTCTATAGTCTAGTCTATAGTCTAAAGTCTTGTCTTTAGTAATAAACTATAGTCTTAACTTTGGAATAAACTATATACAAGACTATTAACGAAACTTATCTCTATTATCAAAGTCGATTTCCAATGATTAGAAACACAATTCTGTGGCAAAAATGAAAAAGTAAATATCATGCACGTTATATTGTGTAACTTTTACATAAATATCGGATCAGAACTTTTAAAAACATCGGAAGTTTTAAATATATTTTACTATAGTTTTGTATTTGATTTTAAAACTTTAAAATGTTTTAGTGAAAAGCACAAAAAAACGTATGTACTTTTGCCTTCTTACAACAAAATTAGTTTTGCTGCTCTATACAACAAATCAGACCACAAAATACTTATTAATTACATGAACAAATTTAAGTAATTAATATTTAAAAATTCTAGCAATGAAAGAAAATCTAAATTTCTAAAAATAAATTTTAAAGTTAATTCGAAATTAAATATAATACATTTCACCATTAATCAAATGTTTTCTATCGTTTACTATTCTACACCTTCTGTTATCCCTTTCTCTTTAAGTAAGTTTTGCTTACTTTTTTTTCCATAGATTTCTTGCTACAGAAAATTGTAACAATAAACAATTGAGATAAAAATCTCTTAATTCTCTAAAGGAACTGAAACAAAAAAACAACAAAATCCTCGCGAGAAATCAAAAAGGTTTAAACAATTAGTTAACAGAAAAAAGGGCGAGAAAATCTAGGGAAAAATCTCGCGTGAAATACAAACTTTGTAAAAAACCCAACAGAACTAATTGTTAAAGAACTAAAATCTTTCAATAAAATAAATAGAAAAAGATATACATTAGTTTTTTTAGTTGTTGCAACAAAATGCACAGATTGCAGAGATTACTCGCAACAAAAAAAGTGTAATAAACAAATTACAACAGCAAGAACAAAGAACCAAAACAATTCTTTTTACACTAAAAAAACATTAAAGTTTTAGTTAATAAAGTTGCAGCTGATGGCAAGTTAGTTTAGTAGTAAAAAAAGGAAGCTGTAACGTAATACAGAAAAAGAAAACTGTTAAACATCAACACCTAATTGTTGTAGCTGGCTGCCTGCCACAGCTAGAAAAAGTAATAAAACTTCAATGTTAGTTTTTTATAACTCCTTCTTCGTAAAATGTCTATACAATAAACTAATGAAACATGATGTAACTTCGTTTTTCAACAAAAAGCAAATAAAAAATTTACTCAACTTTAGTGTTAAAAAAATTACAAACTCTAAGAAATCATTCGTATTGCAGAAAATTAAACTAACATATTCACAGCAAACAAATAAACTGAACTATAGTGGAGATTAAACTATAGACTAGACTACAAACAAGACTATAGACTAGAATACTTGATTAGACTATTGACTAGACTATATACTAGACTATATACTAGACTATATACTAGACTATATACTAGACTATAGACTAGACTACAGACTAGACTAGAGATAAGTTTAGGTAATAGTCTAGAATATAGATTATTCCAAAGTTAAGACTATAGTTTATTGCTAATGACAAGACTTTAGACTATAGACTAGACTATAGACTAGACTATAGACTAGACTATAGACTAGACTATAGACTAGACTATAGACTAGACTATAGACTAGACTATAGACTAGACTATAGACTAGACTATAGACTAGACTATAGACTAGACTATAGACTAGACTATAGACTAGACTATAGACTAGACTATAGACTAGACTATAGACTAGACTATAGACTAGACTATAGACTAGACTATAGACTAGACTATAGTTAGACTATAGACAAAACTGTAGACTTGACTATAGTCTAGACTTTAGACATGACTATTTTTATATTGCTTTATTATTATTATTTCTTTTTGAGTGTATGGGCTTCAGTTTACTTCGTTATCTAGACAATGGAGTTGTATACCTTCGTGGGAGTTTAATTTGGACAAAAACATATCCTAAGCTTCTTAACAATATTAATTAATTACTTAATTCTTTTCTACTTTCTATTGATAAATTCAATATTAATTATTGTAATAGAAGTCCAGCGTGTTCTTAATTACACTGCTTAACTAAGTTTTCTTAACAAATAATGAAAAGAAAACCTGTTCAAAAGAAGTATATAAAAATCCATTAAAAACCATAAAAAACCCATGTGTATGTTTATTAAATAAATATAAATATATTTATTTTGTGCAGCCATGGTGGCAACATTTCAATTAAAGAAATTAGTTAGAAAAAAAAACCTAAACGAAAACTAACAACAAATTTATTTCAATCAACACATATGAGGAAAATTTTTATTTCTAACCAAATAAATAAAAAAAAAACGACACACCCACCCAAGTAAATTTTTGTGTATTTTCTTTTTGCACAAATTAATTTCAACAAATTTAACTTCCAAATCACACACATCACGTGCTTGTCATGCATGAAATTTACTTGCAACAAAATTTATGCAAAAATGTCTGTACTGATCTCTAGGTATGAGTATAATAGAGATGAAATACAAAAAAAAAAAAACATAAAAAATTGCAATGTGATATAAACAATTTACAAAATAGTTTTATAAAAATCATATTTACGAAAGAAAGAATAGAATCTTTCACTTCAGTATACATATATGTATGTATATTGTGTCAAGATGATACAGCACATAAAACTAAAAAATGAAAATGAAGCAAACGTAATCTTCTTTCTAGCATATGTTGAGATTATCACAAAAAATAAATGTAGATGCAACACACAGTATGCGAAAAATTACATACTTACGTTACGTTAAAAACTCCCTTTTGTATAAAAAGTTTGGTATGAAAAAAAGAAATGCCAAGAATTGAGAAACTTTTCATAAACGTCATTCGTGAGGAAAATTGCAAACATTTTTACCTTTTTTTCCAAAAGCAAGTTTATTTACAATTGGAAAGTTAGTTGTCTAAAGTGTATTATACGCCAAAAAGTATTCTTATATTTTTAAGCTTTATCCCAGCAAGTAAAAAAATCACAATATGAATATCTAAGGCTTTTTAAAATCTGAAAAATTTGCAAACATGTTTATGTTTGTTGGGAAAAAAACATTTCACTGTTTGTATGCATTCAGAGAAGTGTAAATGTGATTGGTAAAGGATAAAATCATTTAGAAAAAACATGGGGAAACCAAATTTATTTCTTTTAACTAATAAAGGTTGCGTAATACTTTCTTTTAAAACAGGTATTAACTAGTTTAAAGTGGAATTGAAGTACTAAATAACTTTTTATAAGTTTTATTTTAAGAGTGATTGAAAAAATACGATGAGAAAACTGTGAATTTTGCATAAAAAAGGTGAATTCTAGTTAAGTAATGGTTCTAGTTAAGTAATGGTTCTAGTTGAGTTCCAGTTCAGTTCTAGTTCAGTTCTAGTTCAGTTCTAGTTCAGTTCTAGTTCAGTTCTAGTTCAGTTCTAGTTCAGTTCTAGTTTAGTTCTATTTCAGTCCTAGTTCAGTTTTATTTCAGTTCTAGTTCAGTTCTAGTTCAGTTCTAGTTCAGTTCTAGTTCAGTTCTAGTTCAGTTCTAGTTCAATTCTAGTTCAGTTCTAGTTCAGTTCTAGTTCAGTTCTAGTTCAGTTCTAGTTCAGTTCTAGTTCAGTTCTAGTTCAGTTCTAGTTCAGTTCTAGTTCAGTTCTAGTTCAGTTCTAGTTCAGTTCTAGTTCAGTTCTAGTTCAGTTCTAGTTCAGTTCTAGTTCAGTTCTAGTTCAGTTCTAGTTCAGTTCTAGTTCAGTTCTAGTTCAGTTCTTGTTCAGCTCTAGTTCAGTTCTAGTTTAGTTCTAGTTCAGTTGTAGTTGCGTTCATGTTTTGCTTAACTTCTGTTCTAGTTATGTTCTAGTCCAAGAATTTTTTTAAATTATGTTCAATAAAAGAGCAACCATTTTTAAAAATTTCTAAATCCTCTACCAACAACCACAAATATTTTTACACATTAAAGTATTAAAAACTAACCACACACTTTATTGTATAATTTAAGGGGTTTATAGAAAAACAAACACATTTGCATTCTTTAAGGTGGTTTAAGAAAAAAATAATTTACAAAAACTTCTCATATATTTTTAAATAAAAGGTTAATAAATCTTAATATTTAAGCCATTTTCCTACATATTTGACATAAAGAAACCCCAGGAATCCTTAATGGTAATTTTTGCAAGAATGGTGGATACTTATTAGATAATTTATGTTATCTGATGTAAGATATAAATGTTTGTTGGTTTTCTTTTTTTAGTCCTGTCCAGTATTGTTGGTTCATAATAAGGGTCAAATATTACACAATAGGGTAAAACATATTTATATTTGCTTATTATCATAAAATATTTACTTAAAAAAAAACTAAATAAAAACTTAAGATTTTACTGTGGACATTAAAGACAATTTATAAAAAAAAACTAAAAATATGCAACAGAAATTTATTTAACAAAAATCGGAAGGACTGAATACTCCACCTTGAACAACAACTATCGCTTTATCATGTTAATGGGCATAACTTATATAGACATATGTGTGTATAAAACATACACATATACAAATGTGTATATCAAAAGTACTAATAATTTATAACGATTTTGAGTAGGAAACCCTGCAATTTTATTGGCTCTATATACTTTTATGAGGCCCTTGCATTGTTATAAGTCGTCATATATTACTTAACATACAACGGGTAATTGAGCGAGTACTCGATTATCACTTTAAGGCTGTCATTTAAAGAATATGGTATTCATTACAAATCCTATAAAGCATACATGTTCGATTAATTCTCCTAGAACTGCTGATTAGAAGTCGGTCCATGTGGGCGTTATAGCATGAATGTGATGAATGTAAACATTTTGTAAAATACCACAACTACATATAGAGACTCTGCGTGTGTTTAACATTAAAACGTATTTAAGGACTTCTTAATAATATCAAGGCCTTATTGTAGATTTCGGTATATTTGTAATATATTGTAAATGTATTGGTTTGTGTGTAACTGTTTCGAATTTACTCATATGCAAGGAAATAAATAAACGAATGAATAAATATCTAGAACAAATATGTTCTCTTTACGTATAAATAAAATGTTTATAAATGTATAAAAACAAAAACAAATTTAAAAGTGAAATTTGTTTATTTTAAATTGGGAAGATTAACTATTAGAAATGTCAAATATTTTATTAGTTTCTATTTCAATACGAAATTTTTTATTTTATTAACGTCAAACTTTTTCCTTTTTCTTTACAGGTAAGTAAGATGAAGACTCTTTTTAATTGTGAAGCATTTGTAATTCGTAAGTAAAATAATTAAAGGAGGAGAACATTTCCTTGACCTTTATATAATTCTTGTTGGCTATTGGTTTAGTTCTAGTTCTGTTTTAGTTCTGTTATAGTTCTGTTCTAGTTCTGTTCTAGTTCTGTTCTAGTTCTGTTCTAGTTCTGTTCTAGTTCTGTTCTAGTTCTGTTCTAGTTCTGTTCTAGTTCTGTTCTAGTTCTGTTCTAGTTCTGTTCTAGTTCTGTTCTGTTCTGTTCTAGTTCTGTTATAGTTCTAGTTCTGTTTTAGTTCTGTTCTAGTTCTGTTCTAGTTCTGTTCTAGTTCTGTTCTAGTTCTGTTCTAGTTGTGTTCTAGTTCTGTTCTAGTTCTTTTATTTAAATTATATGGGAGGTGCCACACCCCTTGATGAAAGGACTCTAACTGTTATATTATCTCAAATACGAATTTATTATTTTCTTTTTTTCCTATCTTAACAAATTGCCACAAAACCATGAAACTAATATTTTTAAACAACTATTTTGTTTGTTTTTTAATAAAACTTAGTTAAAAAAAGATGAAATAAAACTGAAAATCATCATCGTTAACTTTCTGTAAACGGACGAATAAAGAAAAAAAAACTGCCAGACATCTTAAGCTCTATTAAAGCCATCAGACAGACAGAAAGACATTCTACAGTTAAGCAAACATACAACGAAATAAAATGCAGCAACAACGCATTGTGATAAAAGGCAATATTTGATAAAATTTATGAACACGAATAATGGAAAATTGTGATGGTTATAAAATTCCAATTTTCCCAACAGTTGAAGAAGCACTATTTGGCTGACTGACTGCGTTTGCCAGTATAACAAATATAACTTTAACAAAAAGCCAAAAATATAGTAAAGAGTAAAATAAACTAATACAATTACCACACTTTACCACTCTGAAAATACACTAAAGATATGGATACTGTAGAATTAAAGTGGCAAATACTATTATTTACTTACAAGCAACACAAAACAATCTTACATGCCCCTTAAAATATACTATACTTGCAAGTAGAATGCAATGATATGTTTCTTTCTCGTTCTTGTCGAAATGAAGACAAAACAAATACTACTACAAGTTAATACAATCAAGGTTATGTATCAACCACATCAGCAACAACAACATTAACAAACCACAATAGAAATGTAAATAAATATTTGTTGTTGTTGAGGTTTTTGTTGTTGTCATGTGTCTATACAATTTGGACTTGAATTTCTCGTATGTGTTGGAATGTTTTTTATTAGTGAAAAACTTTAGTAGTCTAAAGTTTTATTCAACACACAAGAATTATTATTGCTTAGTAGTCTACTGGTAGTTGTATTGTAACTCTTACTGTTGATATTTGATTTCCAAATCCTTTCTAAACAAATAACTGTAAATCATTGTCATCATCATCAGCGTCGTTGTTGTCTATTGAAAAATGTTTTTGCACAGAAAACCGGCATTCTCGAATTCAAGCAATGACCACAACACATTAATAATGGTATAAAACATGAATAATTACTGAGTTTTCGAGTTTATGATCAACGAATTGTGGGATACACTAAATAAGTGCTAAATTTTATAAGACAACTTATTGCATTATAATTGTTTTTGCTATATTCTAGTTTAGTTCCAGTTTGGTTTAAGCCCAGAGTTAGTTCGGTACTGGTTCAATTCAAGTTATTTTCTAGTTCTGGTTCTGTTCTAGTTTTGTTCTATCCTGTTTTCGAGTTTTCGAGTTATCAAGTTTATGATCAACGAATTGTGGGATACACTAAATAAGTGCAAAATTTTATAAGACAACTTATTGCATTATAATTGTTTTTGCTATATTTTGTTTAGTTCCAGTTTGGTTTAAGCCCAGAGTTAGTTCGGTACTGGTTCAATTCAAGTTATTTTCTAGTTCTGGTTCTGTTCTAGTTTTGTTCTAGTTCTGTTCTTATCCTGTTCTTATTCTGTTTTAGTTCTGTTCTAGTTCTGTTCTAGTTCTGTTCTAGTTCTGTTCTAGTTCTGTTCTAGTTCTGTTCTAGTTCTGTTCTAGTTCTGTTCTAGTTCTAGTTCTGTTCTAGTTCTGTTCTAGTTCTGTTCTAGTTCGGTTCTAGTTCTGTTCTAGTTCTGTTCTAGTTCTGTTCTAGTTCTGTTCTAGTTCTGTTCTAGTTCTGTTCTAGTTATGTTCTAGTTCTGTTCTTGTTCTGTTCTAGTTCATTTATTGTTTTTGTTCCAGTTAAGACTCAGAATAATGCAGTACTTAGAGTAGCTTAATAAATTCAGTGTTTTATATAAATGTTTTTGAGTGTGAACGTTTTATACCTTTTTTCCTATAATTTCTATACTTATTTCAACGTATATCCTAGATATATTTGAATTACCTTTTGAGGATCAAGGATGTGCTAACAATAGTAGTTTGTTTTCATTTGATTGCATTTCAAAGAAAAATAAAAAAGTAACATACCTTATGATATACAAACAAAACCTGCAGTTCTGGGAGACTAACTTAACAAAGGCAAGAAATACTTTTAAAACTATGAATATAAGATTTATAAATTAATAGATTTACTAGTATATGAGGTTCACATATGTGCCCATGTTCACAATTGTGTATGTAAACTTAACGACCTAAATATTTTTTTTGTAAAAATAAAAAGATACAAATAGACAACTTTATTTTTTCTGGGAAACTTTTTTTATTTTATTTTATATCTACATGTGTTTCTTAACTACAAAGTGCAGGATTCTTTTACAAAACTAAATAGAATAGAAATGATATAGAACGAGTATGCACTGAAGCATTTATGACCAAAAGGATAAGAAGCTTTAACACAAGAAAAACGATTTTGAAATATTTTGAAATCCAATACACAAACACTTACGTACGAGAAAGAAAAGCTGTATATTGACAATATAAAGATAAATGGAGAGAAATTGATGCAACATGAAAAGCAACCAAAAAAAAACCCAGCAAAGATAAAAGACAAAACAATTTCACCTTAAAATTAAAAAAATATATATAAAATATTAACTTTAACATCACATGCTTACAGTCAGATTACAAAATATTTGCTGGGTTATTACGTTTTATTGTGCATGTGTGTTTTGGAGTATTTGTTTGGTATTCTAAGGATAAGGAAATAAATGTTCCATTTGCTTTGGTTATATCTTTTATTTTTTTTCTTTTTCTTAGCAATGAATTTTTGGTAGTTGAGCATAAATCAAGGATTTTGTGTTCAACAGTAATAAAAACAAAAACAAAACCAGCAAACAAATCTTAATAATACTCCGGTGTGTCTTACAATATTTGTTTTTGAAACAAAAAAATCTTTAAGCAATAATCTACCAAAGAAATTGAAACACTACTGTAAAATCTTTTTTGATTTTAAGAGAAAGGGTGGAAAATATATATTTTATAATATTATAAATATAAAATCTTAAGCATATTATATATAAGTAAATATATATAATTTTATATAAATACAAGTTGCATTGACCTTTGCTTGAGGAAGAAAGGGTTTAAAAGTTTAAGTCTTTGAATCATATAAACATCAAAATTTATTTAAAGGATTTATTTAGATCAAATGTATAGATTTATTTAAAAGGTATTTATTTATAAAAAAGGTGTTTAAAAGAAAATTGTTTAGTACAAATGTTTTATTAGAGAATAATAAACATTACAGCTCCTTTTATGGTCAAATGTTAGTTCATCTTATTCATAGAATGTTCTACCACGAAAACCATTAGAATGTGATAAAAATGTAATTTATGTTTATTGTAGATTAGCCTAATCTATATTTTAGTCCATGGTCTATAGTCTAGTCTATAGTCTAGTCTATAGTCTAGTCTGTAGTTTAGTCTGTAGTCTAGTCTGTAGTCTAGTCTGTAGTCTAGTCTGTATTCTAGTCTATAGTCTAGTCTATAGTCTAGTCTATAGTCTAGTCTATAGTCTAGTCTATAGTCTAGTCTATAGTCTAGTCTATAGTCTAGTCTATATTCTAGTCAATATTCTAGTCTATAGTCTAGTCTATAGTCTAGTCTATAGTCTAGTCTATAGTCTAGTCTTTAGTCTAGTCTATAGTCTAGTTTATAGTCTAGTCTATAGTCTAGTCTATAGTCTACTCTATAGTCTAGTCTATAGTCTAGTCTATAGTCTACTCTATAGTCTAGTCTCTAGTCTAGTCTATAGTTAGTCTATAGTCTAGTCTATAGTCTAGTCTATAGTCTAGTCTATAGTCTAGTCTATAGTCTAGTCTATAGTCTAGTCTACAGTCTGGTCTATAGTCTAGTCTATAGTCTAGTCTATAGTCTAGTCTATAGTCTAGTCTATAGTCTAGTCTATAGTCTAGTCTATAGTCTAGTCTATAGTCTAGTCTATAGTCTAGTCTATAGTCTAGTCTATAGTCTAGTCTATAGTATAGTCTATAGTCTAGTCTATAGTCTAGTCTATAGTCTAGTCTATAGTCTAGTCTATAGTCTAGTCTATAGTCTAGTCTATAGTCAAGTCTATAGTCTAGTCTATAGTCTAGTCTATAGTCTAGTCTATAGTCTAGTCTATAATCTAGCCTATAGTCTAGTCTATAGTCTAGTCTATAGTCTAGTCTATAGTCTAGTCTAGCTTAGTCTAGACTATAGTCTAGTAGCCTATAGTCTAGCCTATAGTCTAGACTATAGTCTGTCTATCCTATAGTCTAGCCTATAGTCTAGACTATAGTCTAGTCTATAGTATAGTCTATAGTCTAGCCTATAGTCTAGACTATAGTCTAGTCTAGCCTATAGTCTAGCATATAGTCTAGACTATAGTCTAGTCTAGCCTATAGTCTAGACTATAGTCTAGACTATAGTCTAGTCTAGCCTATAGTCTAGCCTATAGTCTAGACTATAGTCTAGTCTATCCTATAGTCTAGCCTATAGTCTAGACTATAGTCTAGTCTATAGTATAGTCTATAGTCTAGTCTATAGTCTAGACTATAGTCTAGTCTATAGTCTAGTCTATAGTCTAATCTATAGTCTAGTCTTGTCTTTAGTCTAGACTATAGTCTAGTATATAGATTACTAAACAAATAGTTGTATAGACTAGACTACAGTCTAGACTATGGTCTAGACTATAGTTTAGTCTATAGTCTAGTCTATAGTCTAGTCTATAGTTAAGACTATAGTCTAGTCTATAGTCTAGTCTATAGTCTAGTCTATAGTCTAGTCTATAGTCTAGTCTATAGTCTATAGTCTAGACTATAGTCTATAGTCTAGCCTATAATCTAGTCCATAGTCTAGAATATAGTCTATTCTATAGTCTAGACTATAGTCTAGTATATAGATTACTAAATAAATAGTTGTCATAGCGATATAAAAACTAATATCATAATGCTTATTATTCGAAGTCTAAATTAGCAAATTGTTCACATATTGTCACTTTAAATTATAGGTTTGCACATTATCCCCTTATCAAACAAATTATTAGAAAATGTATGTCTTTATTTACAAAAATTCTTTTACAAAAATTCTTTTACAAACATTATTTTACTACTTCAACTTCCCTGCCACCTATATTACATTTCCAAATCAAAACACTTTAAAAAAGATTCCGTAGAACACATTACCAGCAAATGTTTTGGACGATAAATAAAAGTTTTGCTTTCAAAATTGAAAAAAACAGCAATAATGCAATAACTTTTGTTTAAAACTAAAAAAGTAGTAAAAGCAAAAAATTTTACGATTTTGGCAAAACAACACATGTCTTGTTAGGATTTCGTTTTTGTTTTCTTGCAATTTTTATGTTTAAGAGAAATAATGATGTCGCAAACATGAAAACTTTATAAATGGCGTCATGTGTTTCTCTTTAGTGTTTAAGTAAATTATTTTCAGATTTGGCAAAAACTTTAAGAAGTTAAAAAATAACAATTTAAAAAGTTTTTTTACTAAATAGTTGTGCAGAGGAAAACTTTTTTTAAACATTTTTATTTTCTAAGAGAATTTAAAATAAAAAAGAATTAACTGTTGAGTCTTAATAAAGAAACAATGAAATGAAGAAATTTTTCTAAATTTTATTTTAGACAACAAGTTTTTCATATTTTTTTTGTCCTGTTGTAATAAAGTTATAACGAAATCTGCAGCCTTCATGTTAGTCCAAGGATTAACTAGGTTCGGTATGTTTGTATTTAAAATATATTTACGTACTTCTTTCTTTGTTTGTTTAAGTAAACATGTGTGTGTTAAGTGAAATATGTTTCTATCCATTCTAATAATGTTGATTTCAATAGCCTAGTTTTTTGTACATTCATTTAATGTTTGTTTATTTATATTTTATATCTATAGAATGAAAATGTTTGTATAAGGATTCTCTTTAATATCCTTAAATAGCTTATTGTATTTTTAGTTTTATCTGTAAGTTTTTTCTCATCTTGTAGCATATTTTACTTGGATTTTCTTTGTGTATTGTATTTAAAAAAGAACTAACAAAAAACTATTTATATGAGGTAGTAATAAACTGATTTCAAATAAGGAATTAATTCGCGTGTTTAAGGTTCTAATACTTTTCATTAAGATGGTATTATTATAAGTAAGACATTATATAATAACTAGTTTTGTTCCAATTCAGTTCTAGTTCCCATATATTTTAATTCAGTTCTAGTTCTAGTTCATTTATAGTTCAGTTCTAGTTCAGTTCTAGTTCAGTTCTAGTTCAGTTCTAGTTCAGTTCTAGTTCTGTTCTAGTTCTGTTCTAGTTCTGTTCTAGTTCTGTTCTAGTTCTGTTCTAGTTCTGTTCTAGTTCTGTTCTAGTTCTGTTCTAGTTCAATTCTAGTTCAGTTCTAGTTCAGTTCTAGTTCAGTTCTAGTTCAGTTCTAGTTCAGTTCTAGTTCAGTTCTAGTTCAGTTCTAGTTCAGTTCTAGTTCAGTTCTAGTTCAGTTCTAGTTCAGTTCTAGTTCAGTTCTAGTTCAGTTCTAGTTCAGTTCTAGTTCAGTTCTAGTTCTAGTTCAGTTCTAGTTCAGTTCTAGTTCAGTTCTAGTTCAGTTCTAGTTCAGTTCTAGTTCAGTTCTAGTTCAGTTCTAGTTCAGTTCTAGTTCAGTTCTAGTTCAGTTCTAGTTCAGTTCTAGTTCAGTTCTAGTTCAGTTCTAGTTCAGTTCTAGTTCTAGTTCAGTTCAGTTCTAGTTCAGTTCTAGTTCTGTTCTAGATCAGTTCTAGTGTAGTTCTAGTTAAGTTCTAGTTCAGTTCTAGTTCAGTTCTGGTTCAGTCCTAGTTCAGTTCTATTTCAGTTCTACTTCAGTTCTAGTTCAGTTCTAGTTAAGTTCTAGTTCAATTCTAGTTCAGTTTTAATTTAGTTCTAGCTCAGCTCCAGTTCTCTTCCTGTTCTCTTCTAGTTGTGTTTTAATTCAGTTCATTTTCATCTAAATTTAGCCATCCTAATGTACGTGTTGATTTTTTCTTTTTAAATTCTTAATGAAACTAATTTTCTGCTTTTGACTTCAAATTAAAGAAATTGTAGATAATTTGTATCGCTGATTCTTCTTTACTTTTATGTTTTCTGTAGTCAGAATAAATCTTATATCGTTTCTATCGTTAATGTATCGCTATCACTACAGATTCACAACTATTATCATGGAGAAGGAGGTACAGTGCTGTTTATTGCTTGTTGTAAATATATTGTAGGAGTTTTTAATGCAGCGTTTATTGAGATTTTGAGCTCAAGCTTTAAGAAAGTTAAATTCAATGAATTCTTTGAAATTTTTTACATAAAATAATTTTTGCTTTTAAATTTAAGTAAGTCAATTTTTTCTGCGTTGGGTGTGTTTTCATTTGTTATGTAAATATTCATTTAGTATTTTTTTTGCGCGTTCACCTTGTTCTGAATATTTTTTCCATCATCATCCATCATTATTTTGCTTGTTTTGATTATGAATATAATTTTTAAGCTTAACGCCATGGGTGGTTTCCTGTTGCCCTTTATTTTTAAATATTTTATTTCTGAAAATTTAGGACATTTATTTCATTTTGACATAAACTACAACACATTGGTATAATTGCTTTATTCATTTGAACAAAAAAAATTTATAGTTGTTTTGTTTGTTAAATGATTGTTTATATAGATTCTTTTTAATTCGAATATGTTCAATTTTTTTAAGATCAAAAAGTTCATTGCAATTTGGTGATTTAACAATCCCTAAGTTTGGCAAATAAAAAAGCAGAATAAAAGGCTATCTTCCACTTGAAAACGATATTTTGTTGGATGAATTAAAAAAAAAAAATCATTAAAATTTAACTATATTCTTTTTACGTGCTCGGCCTGTTTAAAATTCATAACATTTTCAATAAAAACAAAATTACCTTTCTCTTCGTTTTATTAAAACATTTCCCACAACAATTACCTTCCAGATTTAATATTCAAATAGGAAAATGTTTAAGACACATGTTAATCCCCAAATAAAAATACATTAGCTTTAAATAAGATTATAATAAGAAATTAGTGGTAGTAATTGTTCAAATGGTGGAGGAGTACAAATTGTTTTTCAGTCTAACCCACCCCAAAACAATATCATGACTTTAACGTTTCAATTTTAGATAATACACAATATGTGTCGTTAAAAGTCAACGTGTTGTGTTTTATACAAATAATTTTCTAAAAAAAAAAAACTAATTATGTAAAATTTAGTATACAATTACACAAAAAGATATTTATAGGATATTTTACGATTTTCAGTGGTTTTAATTAAGCGGTTGGCAAACAAATGGATTCCTTTTACATATTACCGCCAGGTGATGAAGTTGTAAAGTTGTTTTTGTCCAAAATTAAATTTCCGGACATTGAAGGAAATTTATGGAACTTTTGTTTCTGTTATTGCCAATAATTATAAGAAAACCGCTTAAAATGGGCGAATTAGAGTAATATTTATAATATTTTTATGTTACCTAAAAGTAGGCAATGTTTAATAAAAAAATAATTAGTTCTTGCTATAGGCAATTAGTTATTTGATTTTATTATTATTTTTTTTACTTTAATTTTAATCTGTTCTGGTCAGTTCTAGTTCAGTTCTAGTTCAGTTTTTTTTAGTTCTAGTTCAGTTTTAGTTCAGTTCTAGTTCAGTTTTAGTTCAGTTCTAATACAGCTCATTTTTTAAAAAAAAATTTAATAATATTATTTTCTTTAAACCGTAGCATGGTTTGAAAATGATTTTGAACCGATTAAGCTCAAAGGTAGGTATAACACCAATATTTTTGGGCATTACAAACATCACCACTAAATTGAAGTAGGGTACAAATATGTTTATAACAAGTTAAGCTGTTTGCATTTCAATTGTCTAATTTTCTTATTTAATCCTTTCATTATAGTGCTCTCCAAAGGCCAGGGTGAAACCTGTCGCTATCGTTTCTTGGGCAAATACGGCGGTTACTGCTGGATCGTTACTCAAGCAACTATTGTTTATGACAAACTTAAACCACAAAGTGTGGTTTGTGTTAATTTTGTTATAAGGTAAGTCAGCTCAATTTCTAATTTTCTAATTTAAACCATTTTACTTAATTACAAAGAATTTTATTTTATGAATAAAAAAGTGTTAATGAGTTGATTTTTAGGGACAGGTTATTCTTACAAAAAAAAAAACTTACGAAAGAAATTTGTTCATTTTTGCCTTAAGGTATAAGACATTTAAATTTTAATTGGTTTACCTAAATATATGCTATATAATTATAATGTTTAGTTTAAACAGATGTTTATAAACACAGTCACTTTCTATTTGTATCAGGCATTATTAAAACTTATAAATTTTGAAATGTTAATTGTAAATTTTCTTTAAAATAGACTTTAGTTATTGTTTTGTTTTTATAAAGAATATTATATTTTATTTAAATGTAAGCATATGTTAAGGATGGCGTTTTTATTATATTATATATATTTTATACTTAAATATATCTCATGTGTTATTATTTAACATAAAAAATATATGTTTATAAACCATAAAACCCAAAAGATTGTCATCTCTTATTTCCAACACACGCTTGCCCCTACGCATATGCAAATTAATCAAAACCCATAAACCAGAAAAAAATAAAACCTTTTGCAAATAATTTTATTTTTACAAGTTATGCCTAAAGCACGTAAATCTATGTAAATTTGAGTATTAAATTTCAAATGAAAAAGGAAATCAATACCTTGGTTTCTCTTAGCAAAGCTGAAAATTTTCCAAAGCATTAAAAAATACTTTATTTTTTATTTTTAATAAAAATTCAAATTAACAAATCTAAAGGAAAAACTCAATGAAATTTCATTCTTTATTTTAATGGAAAATGTTTTACGAAATTTACATTTACTTTTTACGAATGTTAATATCAGTTTTATAACCTCAAATTATTCGCCGTTATTGGCTGAAGCTTATGCATAGTTGTAGGATTGGATTGCAATTGAATACGAATCGAATCGAATCAAATATAATTGAAGCTTAGTTATCAATATCTAAAGTAAAACAAATTATACAAGATTTAAGATGAATATGACAATTGTATGATGAAGTTTTCATGTGCGTCATCATTTAAAATTTGCTTTCCATCTGTGGAGTGGGTAAGGGGTTGCTTTATATGATAAAAGCTTTTTTAACTCATACTCACATATGATATGATTTTTATATAATTTTATAAAACCTAAATGCGTTGATTTTTCCTTAAATAAAAACAACTCATTGTTATTCATCTAAAAACTAAATAAAATGAATGGAATTGTTAGATTTTTGTAAAAAAAGAGGCACAGATTGTAGGCAAATATGTGTGATATATTTATGTACATATATTGTAGTTGAAGAAAAAACGGCTTGTGACGAATTAAAGTAACCTTAACAAATTGCCAGACACAGACACTCATGTCATCCAAAATCATCTAATAAATTTTTATTTTTCTTTTCATCTCAACTAAATAATGATGAAAAAGTTGACAGTAAAAGTTAAAGCATATTTTATTATTAAACTTAAATTGAAATGTTTAATAAAGAGAAATTTTGTAAAATGGCACAATAATAAGAGAACATATATGTACATATATATTATAATAATCTAAATGTTTCTTTAAAAACTTAAGTAAGTATAAAATGAGTAAAACTTTTATTAATTTTTTATAAAAATATAAACTTTTTGTAATTCTATTCTGATATCTAATTAATTCGGTCACATGGAAACAAATTTACAAATAAACATTTCTTAATCATTATTATGAGTTCTAGTTTAAGATAAACTAATTTTTAGTTCTGTTCTAGTTCTGTTGTAGTTCTGTTCTAGTTCTATTCTAATTATGTTCTAGTTCTGTTCTAGTTCTGTTCTAGTTCTGTTCTAGTTCTGTTCTAGTTCTGTTCTAGTTCTGTTCTAGTTCTGTTCTAGTTCTGTTCTAGTTCTGTTCTAGTTCTGTTCTAGTTCTGTTCTAGTTCTGTTCTAGTTCTGTTCTAGTTCTGTTCTAGTTCTGTTCTAGTTCTGTTCTAGTTCTGTTCTAGTTCTGTTCTAGTTCTGTTCTAGTTCTGTTCTAGTTCTGTTCTAGTTCTGTTCTAGTTCTGTTCTAGTTCTGTTCTAGTTGTATTCTAGTACTCTTCTAGTTCTCTTCTAGTTTTTTATGTTTTATTTCTGTTCTAGTTTTGTTCTTTTTTTCTCTTTACATCCCTTCGAAATAATTTTTTCTTATAAAATTGTCTCACACAAATTAACACCATTTGTCATTTATTGATTTTAAAGATTTCCAAATTTAATTTAACAAAAACTGTTTACAGAACAATATTGTATTTAAATTAATACAAAAAAATCTAGTTAATACCTGTTTATTGTCACGCTAAAATCTACTTCTGGCACAAAGTAGGCAGGATTTGAATATTTCCGCATAACACGTTTTGCTATTCACTTCCACCACCATTGCCATACATTTTTTCAATAAATTTAACATAACACTTGCCCCCATGTTCTTCTTGCCTTCAAGTTAGAATTTATTTACTTGTCAATTTGTGGTTAAAAAATCTTTTACAAAACAAAAAAATTTCAACGAAAAAATAAATTCCAAAGCATATTTTAAGGTACTTAAATAATTCAACCATTAAACATATTGATTTGTTGTTTGGCAACAACAATAGGAAGAAAAATCCTAAGAAAAATATGATGTTTATGGGCTGGTGTATTTTGTGTTTGTTGTAATATATACAGCATATTTTTGGGCTGCCTTTTTAACCAAAATGTATTGCATACTTTTATGGTTGCTTTTAAATGTCTTATTGCTTTTATTATTATTTATAAATAATAAATCTTATTTTACAGAGCTTTTAAAGGTGAGTAGTAATATTTTTGGTGGTTTTATTTTTGAAAATATTTTAATGGCATAATGAACAAATTTCTTTCTTTTAAGTAAATAATCAATCTTACATGTGTTTACTTTTTGAATTTTTTCAAATAGGTATTTTAAAAAATATTTCGCTAATTATTATGAAAATCGTATTACTGATGTTTGTTGGAATGTTCGTTCTTGCTTTGGGTTTGGTAATTCCTCTTAATGGTGGATTTGACAATTGTTCTCTTTTTTATATTGACATTAGTAGGGCAGCTTCTATCTTCCATCGATCTTGTGTGTTATTTTCTGTATGTAATTGTTTTTGTTTTGCATTATTTAAAAACTCATTTATCTTATTTCATTTCATTTATTTTCATTAATTAAGCAACATTTGAAATTGTCATAAAAATGTTTTCGTTTTGTTTTTATTCTATCAAAATTAAATGTGTGTTGTGTTAATTGAATAGAGAGCCCTGATGCATAAAACGCGTGCTATAATTTTAATTAAAACATATGAATGTTTTTTCCCCTGTACCTTCCTCTACTGCATGTAAAGTACAAAGTCGATGGAATTTGAAGTTAAATAAAGTTCTCTTAAACTCATTGGCGCATCAAACAGTCTTAAACAAAATATATAAATTAAACTACTTAAACCTATTGTACAATTTAATTATTTACGCTAATATTTGTTCTTTATATTTTTTGTTTTATTTCTTTAATTTTATTTTAAATATTTAGATAAAATTTTGTAATAAATTGTGCATAATTTTTTTAAGTCATTAACTCTTAATTTGTAATTATTTATATTCCGATTCATATATGATGATTTCAAATAACGAACAAATTAAAAACTAATTCTAGTTGTGTTCTAGTTATATTCTAGTTCTGTTCTAGCTCTTTTCTAGTTCTGTTCTAGCTCTGTTCTAGTTCTGTTCTAGTTCTGTTCTAGTTCTGTTCTAGTTCTGTTCTAGTTCTGTTCTAGTTCTGTTCTAGTTCTGTTCTA
>NC_060952.1:42048932-42061041 GCF_022045245.1 Lucilia cuprina
ACTGAACTAGAACTGAACTAGAACTGAACTAGAACTGAACTAGAACTGAACTAGAACTGAACTAGAACTGAACTAGAACTAACCTAGAACTGAACTAGAACTGAACTACAACAGAACTACAACAGAACTAGAACTGAAACTTTCTAAAATCATAATTTAATTTTTCTTTATAACAACTTTAAGTATTGATTATATTGAACAAGAACAATAATAAATATTGACTAAAGAAGCAACCCTATTAGGCATCAAAATAACTTATTCGAGTATTGCATGTTTCTTTGAAATATTTATCTATTTTATTTTTGTGGAGTTTAAGCCACAAATTGTCGTTGTTAGACAAAAAATGATTTAGTTTACCCTGCAGTTCAAATGTTTGGTTTTAACTATATATATCAGGAAATACATGTCACAATAGTAGAGGAGCATATGCTTTATATAAATATAAGACCTCTCATTGATGAGTTCTTTTTTGAATGATTGTGGGTATAAAAAAAAACTATCTTCTGACCTACATTGAAATCATTAGTTATTCATCTTGAAAATAAATTGGAAGTCCGAACGGTTATTCTAAAGCTGCAAAATCTAAACTGTGATGTACATTTATATACGTGAACAATTTCTTATAATCACGCAATATTTATTTTTTACACACACTACTCTTATGTATGTATGATTTTAATCAAACTTTAAAAGTGGTGATTTCTGTGTCACAAAAACTCATTCATTCACTTTAACAACTAAAGTAGAAAATTACTTTTTTGTGGTATTTTAAGGAAAAACTTATCCTGCTTAAGCAAACACTCAAAGAAGACTCATGGAGAGTTTCTACCTATTTAAGATACTTTCATATAACATAAATATTTATTTAGATTATTTTCACCAAAGTATCAGTTAAGTAACACAGTGTGTTAAGTAATAAAATACCAAAAAGTCATACAGATTGCCAACATAACGATGGAGTGTACGAATTATTGCAAATAAAAAAAACATAGAACAACTTTTCTCAAAACACATACATACAAGCATATAGAGAAAAGAAAAACTGTCATCAAAATAATAAACATTTGCATAAATAATAAGCCCAGGGAACCCAAACATACTGAAATCATACATACCAACCAGCCTGTAGGTATCAGAAAAAAAAACACTTTTTTAAAGTTCCCCGCAAGTGTTTGAATGATGAAATTTATGTTACTTTTTTCCTTCTCCTTTGTTTACATCCTATTTCTTCAATTTCTGTTTTGATTATTTTTTTTTGAGAAATTCCCGGAGTTTGATGAGGTAGTTTTGACACGTGTAAAATTTCAAAAAGTTAAAACTTTAAGGGTTTGAAAAAAGTGGGCATTTTATTCTAAAACACTTCTTCCTGCTTTTTAAGTTGTCACACAAACAACATTTACAGATTTCATAAACAAGTAAGACAGAGCCTACTAAATGATTTTCGTTTTCCTTTTTTTCAATTTCAAATATTTATTTATATTTTTTCTTGTAGTCATTGTGTTTTACTGTCTGTCTGTCTGTCTGACTTTGTATAGCATTTACTATATTGTTGTGTGTTTTTCTTTTCTGTTGGATTTTGATTTCCGTTTTTTCTTTAGTTCTATTTTTCATATTGTGTTTTACATTTATTTCCTGTGCTCAATTGTAGTTGTTGTTGTTGTTGTTTTTTTTTTTTTTGGTTATTTTTCTTGTTGTTTTGTTACAAAAGAACAGAATGAGAGCCTAAAAATATGTATCGTTTTATATATGTATTGTAATATTTTGTTTTTTGTGCTATAGAAGATGTTCTCATAATCGAATGTTAACTTCTGTTGGTTGTATTTCTTTTTTTGGTATTTATTATATAGTATACATTAAGGCTCTATTACGAAATTTATTTTCTATACATTTAGGGGTATGAGTGAAGGCTATTTATACACGCGCCACATTTTTTGTAAAAAAAGTGAAAAAAACGAATTTTAACAATATATATCTATGTAATATTTTATTATAATTTGCGTTGCTGTATTTTCCTGCCTTTACATTTTTTAAATAGTAAAAATTTAGTTAAATTTATGACGTTAATTTTTTCCTCTTAAAGCCTACATTTGGTCTTTTTATTAAGGTTCCATAAAAT
The DNA here is from genome assembly GCF_022045245.1 of Lucilia cuprina. Lineage (NCBI taxonomy): Eukaryota > Metazoa > Arthropoda > Insecta > Diptera > Calliphoridae > Lucilia > Lucilia cuprina. The sequence goes on from NC_060952.1 coordinate 42,051,049, forward strand.
TAAATACTAAAGTCATAAAATAAAATTAATATTATAATTTTTTTGAAAGCAGGTGAAATAATATAAACCAAAAAAAAAATTCTTAGTTTGGTGTAAAGGTTAATTACTACAATAAAGATTTTAATGATTTATATTTGAAGGATAAATATCCCACACAATATTGGAACATCTAAAGGCTGAGTTCTTGTTCAGTTCTAGTTCAGTACTAGTTCAGTTCTAGTTCAGTTCTAGTTCAGTGCTAGTTCAGTCCTAGTTCAGTTCTAGTTCAGTACTAGTTCAGTTCTAGTTCAGTTCTATTTCAGTTTTAGTTCAGTTCTAGTTCAGTTCTAGTTCAGTTCTAGTTCTGTTCTAGTTCTGTTCTAGTTCTGTTTTAGTTCTGTTCTAGTTCTGTTCTAGTTCTGTTCTAGTTCTGTTCTAGTTCTGTTCTAGTTCTGTTCTAGTTCTGTTCTAGTTCTTTTCTAGTTCTTTTCTAGTTTTGTTCTAGTTCTGTTCTAGTTCTGTTCTAGTTCTGTTCTAGTTCTGTTCTAGTTCTGTTCTAGTTCTGTTCTAGTTCTGTTCTAGTTCTGTTCTAGTTCTGTTCTAGTTCTGTTCTAGTTCTGTTCTGTTCTAGTTCTGTTCTAGTTCTGTTCTAGTTCTGTTCCAGTTCTGTTCTATTTCTGTTCTAGTTCTGTACTAGTCTTCTTCGAACTTTAAGTAAAGTTTTCCTTAAATTATTTAGAAAAAAATATAAATTTAACTTTTTCTCCAAAAACTCAGAACATAAAGAAAGAACTTTAATATACAAAAAATATGAGTTGGAGTATTATTGATTTGTCTGTGACACACACCTTACCCCTTTTTATGACAGAAAATTTATATGAAAGGAAGTAATTCATACAGTTAACCTTAATTTTATAAAAAAAATAATAATAAAGATATATACATTTTTATATTAAAACCGTGGTTTGGGTTCTGCACATTACTGAATGAGATGATTCAGTGAGGAAGTTAGTCAGCTAGCTATTTCGTCATATATATTGTAAGGTTTTACGTAATAACTAACTGAACTAAAAAATATTAAATTTAAACAAAATATTTCTCATATAAACTTGTGGGTAATATTTTTTGGTAAAAAGTATATAAACATTTAATTTTATGGAAAAGCTGTAGAAAAAAAAATTACATTATTTTTTTTTAGCTTTAACTTTTTATTTCATCATTATTACTACTACAGAATAAAATTCTTAAAATCATGTGTTTTTCTGTATATTTTTTAACAATTCTCTTTTAGTTTGTATTATATCTATATATTTCTCTTATTTTGTTTTCACTTTCATTTTTACTTCCTACTTCCTTATAGTTGTATATTTTCATTTTTTTCTTGCCTAAAAGTATGCCTGTATATTCATAATAAACAAAATGTCAATGGCCTTAGAAAGTGAAAATGGTATACAATACACATTCAGAAATTCCTCTGCATTACCAAAACACTCTCATACTCTCTCGTTTTGAAATAAGGAAAAGTCCCCCTAACCCCTTTCCATTTCACATTTAAGAGCGAATGTGAAAAAAAGCCTAAAGGCTTTCTCATAAGCCTCTTTTTTAGATATATGTATATATATGTACATACATACATATACTCCTAAGAGAGTGATTATATAAACTGCTCTTTTTACAATTTTATATTCTTTTTTCCCATCATTTAACACACTTTTCCCATAAAAAGTATAACATTTGAATGTGGGTTTCAAGTAGTCTGCTTTTGAGTTCAAGGTCTAATTTAAAACGCATGCCCGTTACTCTGGGAATTTAGGCTTTGTTTTTGTGTGACACTTAAGTAAACAAGGAATTGTAATAAAAAGGAACCAAAGAAAAAAATCAAAATATTTACTGTGCAGTAATATAATTTGTGTATGAGTGGGTAGTTAAGATTATTGTGGAGAGTAAAAAAGGCCTGACATACTTTTAGGCTTCTATTGATGTTGTAAGTAGTTAAGAGAACCTGCTGGGAAGTAAATACTTTAGTGTATATTGTATAATGTGTATTTTTGGTTTTGAATTCCTTTTTATTTAATGAAATTAAAGAAAAACGGATAACCATTTAAAGTTGTAGAAATTTGTGGAAAAGTATTCAAAATAAAGACTTAAATTTGTAGGAGGAAACAATGAAAACCTTTGGACAGTTTTTTTTAGCATATTTTTAGAGTAAAATTTAAGATATAATAAAAGTATTTTATTTACAAACGACAGAAAAATAAAAACTTTTTTAGTTTTCTGGCAAACAAGATTTTTTTTCTTAATTTAGGATTAAATAAAATTTAGAAAAATGCTGTATGCTTTTAGGCGTAATATTTTAAAATTTACTGGTATATTTTTGGGGTTTTCAAGGAAAAAACGATTTATAACGTTAAAATGTTCAAACAATGAACTTTTTCAAATACAAATACTGAAACCAAAAGGTATTGAATGTCCAGTTGGTATGTCCAAAATATTGCTTAAACTCTTTAAAAGAAAGATTTTGCAATGCAACACAATTTGCTATAAAAACAGATCCAATGCAATATAAAGCCCGGCTAACAAGGCTAATCTATATCAAAGCGAAGTATCTATGGCGCTAAGAAAATGCTCAATATTTAAGGGAATAGAGTTCTTTCTAATATAAGCTGCAGAAACAATAGTTACAATAGTTCTCAAACATTTTTTAGAAAAAATATTTGCAAAAGATCTTGCCCGATCTGTTTTATATGTGTTGATTGTCACAGAATACTTTAAATCAGAAACATAAGATCCATTATATTTTAAAACTAACTTTTATTTAGAATTTAGCACAAAGAGCTGATTGCTTTTGTGTGTTTTATATAAAATACTGTATTGCCAATTTTTAGGCTTAATTTTGTAAGTAAAAGCTGCAATAGAATCTTAATAAAGTTCTTGTGAATTTATGTTAATCTTTAAAATATTGATTTTCTTAAAAAGGGGGTAGTGCTTTTTAGCTACCCCCAAGTGTATTTTTTTCTTCAGCAAAAACTATAAAGGAAGTTTTAAAAGGATAACATATTAAGATAATAAAAATAATTTTTATTTTTATACATTTTACGTTTTATTTTATAAATACCGAACAATTTTCCTATTGAAATAAAAGTAAAACGCAATAAATTTTCTTTTTTTGTATATGAAAATCTACTCCTACAAACCACATTACATTTTAGGTGGCAACTTTTAACTACGTTTTAATTTTTCGTTTAAGGCCTTAGCCGGTCTCTAAAAGGCAATTGAGTGTTTTTTGTTTACTAAGCTCCTACAAAAATGAGTAATAACAAACTAGGCGCCTACTTTTGAGCTAAAAGGAGGCCTGTAAAAATGCTCTCTTGTATATAAAGATAAAGAAAAATTTTATTTTCGTAATTTAACTTTCTCTCTCTCTCTGTGTAATGATTAAAAATTTCAATTTACTTTTAACATAGTAGACTTTTAGGCATACAAATACTATATGTATGTGTGAAGTTTTTTATTTTGATGTTTTAGTATCTATACATTTATTTACACACAAACACCCACTCTTTTACACAAAGCTTATAAAGAGAGTGAGAAAAAATATTTAAGAAAACAAGTATTTGTTTATATACAGAAAACAGCTGAGTTGTTATAGATGAGTAAGTGTGTTTGCTTAAATATCATGTGTTCTCAGAATACAAAAAAATATATAAATTGTAAATATGTATGTATGTATGTATGTATGTATGTATGTATGTATGTATGTATGTATGTATGTATGTATGTGCAAATGTTATTGTTTGGTTTAGTTTAGTTGTGTTTTTTTACTATTTCAATTCCTTTTTCCATTTGTTTATTTACAAACTTTCTACGTGAGTGTGTGTTTTTGTTGTTGTTATTATATTTCTTTAGCAAGTGTTTGTTAGTTATTTGTTTATTTAACAGAGTATGAGTTTTAAGAGGCTTGATATTGTTTGTTATTTTTTTTTCTTTTTTTGTAAATCAAAGGTATGAGTATAGGTAGCCTTTTGTTTTCTTCCTTTTTTTTTTTTTGCTTTGTTTTCGACAGACACGTGGCAACATTACCATTATTTAAAATACTTGATTGCATTTATCATTAGTTGCCTTTCACTCTCTCGACTCTTCTTTCTAGTATAAACGTACAGATTTCATAAAGTTTTGTTAGGTGACAAGGAGTATCTCAATCAAAACAAAACATACAAGGAAAAGAAGTCAAATACTATAACAAAAACTAAATTTATGACGTATTTAAGTGTGCGTGTATGTTAGCGTAGTGAGAGCAGTGTTAAGTAGGAGGGGGATTTTAAGGATTTACCTTTAGGTAGGTGGTATTTTTTTGATGATTTTTATCATTAAATATTTATGAGGGAGCGTTAAACACAAAAAAATATTGGTTTGTTTTAAGTTTGACTACACGCACTATTACAGCTGGTAGGTGCGCTAATTAGATTTTTAGATTGGTTATATAAATTTATTGACAATCAATACGAGTATAATGTCTAAACCAAACTATAAAGTATTTTTTTAATCGAATTTTTTTTTAAAGTAAAGTGTTTTTGTTTATCGAAATAAATGGGTCTGAAGTATAAGGCGGGTTACTTTACTTTTCTTATAGTTCTTTCAAAACAGTTTCTAACAGGCCTCTTATTCTGAACGTTTCTCAGCTAATTCTCCCTTCAAACGAATCAGAAGCAATTGGCACAGATTCTCTGGGTGAACTAGAACTGAACTAGAACTGAACTAGAACTGAACTAGAACTGAACTAGAACTGAACTAGAACTGAACTAGAACTGAACTAGAACTGAACTAGAACTGAACTAGAACTGAACTAGAGCTGAGCTAAAACTGAACTGAACTAGAAATGAACTAGAACTGATCTTAAACTGAATAAACTTTTCGTCAAGATTTTTTTATATTAGCCAAAAAGTATACATCATTTTTAAATAGTTTCAAATTGAAATCACAAAATCCGTAAATCCTGGATTATTCGCGAAAAAATTTAGAATTTAATAAGCTGATTTGCACAAATGTTCATTATTTAAAAAAAGCATGTTCCTAAAAAACTTTTACAAAACGTGTAAAAATCGTAAAAATAAAACAGCATTAAAAGAATTTTTTTTTCGGTTTCTACGTTGTTGATTACTTTTTTTTCAAATATCAAGAAAAAAGTTTCATATTTCTAACCCCTTTTATTTATGTTTGACCTTTTCCTTCCTCATGTAGTGTATTTGTAGCAGATTATTGTTTTTAAGCTTTAATTTTTAATTTGACACATTTTTTCTTTACGTTTCTCACCTTGAGGTAAAATATTATTTTTCCTTAAGGGTTTTTTTTTCACAAACATAAAACAAAAGTTGGAAATAAATTTTAAAATAGAAAAAAGTTTTGTATGACAATTTTTGAGGATTCTTTTCTCTCTTAAAATGTAATTGAATTTTGTTGCTTAGTTTTTTGTTTTTCTAAGGACTTTTTATTATTTTAATCTGATTTAAAAGCAATTTTGCTAGGAGTTGTTATTGTTTTAGTTGTGTGGTTTGAAGGGAATTTCTAAAGGTTCAAAATTTAATTTTTAAAGCAATTTTTTACTTGTGGTTTGTTTTAAATTATATTGCAAGAAATTGTTTCAAAAAAGTAGGCAACACGATGGGTTTATATAAAAAAACGCATGAAGTAAAGATAAGTTACACGTAACATTTATTTAAGGCTTCCTAAAGGTATGCTGTGCACATTGTATATGTATTTATAAGAGCAATCAAAAATTTGCTATTGGATATGGAAAAACATTCATAATTAACACATTTTTTTACAAAAGTTAAGTTAGAAAATTTTCAAAACTAAGAGATTTTTTTAACAAAAATAAATAGGCGGATTTTAAATTATAAAAAATATTGCCTAATTTTAGGCAGCCACAAATAACCGCTAAATTTGATTAAGATTTATATTTTTAAAATAAAATTTCCTTTTCTAAAATGTAAATAAAAATATTTATCATTTTGTATATTAAAAACAATCTCATTTTACAGCACTTTTGCTTATTCCTTTTTATAGCTATAGCTAAAACGAGAAAATATCATATCTTACTTTTACCCCGGCTTAAGTATGATTTTAATGCAATACTATAACAACAAACACAATACAACTACAACATTTTATAACAATTTTATTGGCAACATGGTTAAAATGCAATCATTTCTCTTGAAATCATTTAACAATATAACTTGAAACAAGTGCTTTTAATCGCGTTATAGCGATTTCATTTTGGTTTGTAGACGTTGGATATTTTCCTTTTTTATATATCAGATAATGTTCGCATTGTTGTTTTTTACGACGTAAATAATAAAATGTTGTTATTACTTGAAAACATAAAGTATTCAAACTCTTGTATTATTTTAGTCCTGCCACAAAGAGTGGCAAACATGGTTCAACAATATGTTAAGACAAATTCATGTAAAGTAGTTTGTTGTTATTATGTTAAAATATCATCTATTCTTTGCCACATATGTTGCAAAAGGGAATATATTAAGTATACAAATGTATTTTCTGTAGATTTGTGACATTTTAACAAATCATTTATAAATATTTTATTATGCGGTAAGATGTTTTGATTAAGTCTATTAATGTTAGTATAACATTTTTTCTTAAGTTAACCTTTAAAGGGACAAAATATAAAGACCTTTTTGGGCAAATACATATTGTTTATTCAAGAAATTCGAAGTAAACCTTAAAATAAAATTTTACTCTATTTGGCTTTAATTAAAATGTTAATCCCAAAAGTAGGCCATATTTTATTTAGAACAAATTATAAACAAATACTCAATCCTAAAAAAATAACTAAAATTGCATTTTTTATTAAGAATTTAAGGACAGAATACTAATTAATTTATTTCGTTTCAATATACAATATTTATATAATCAAGATTTGTAAAACATCCTAAAAGTATGCCATTGTGTTAAGTATTTTTGCATTTAACTCTTGGAATATTCTCGAAAATATAAACATTGAAATAGAACTATTCCTGTATATTAAGGTCTAAATGTTCCATTCAATTAGAATAGTTTGAGGCAATATTTATAAAATAAATATAAATAAATTTCAAAACAAAATGCGTGTTTCCAATACTATAATTTCTTAAATATGTTTTTTTCTAACATTTCCCTAAACACTCCTTACGTAATTGATTTTCATTTATTCTACTTTAGATTAATATCATATAATTTCCATCAAATGTTATTTTCATTTAGTTTTTTCTTCTACATTTTCCTGCAATTGACTTTCTTTACTTTTTTTATCTAACTAATTTCAGACATTTATCGTTGCGTAGAAAAAAATCGTTGGCAAACAAAAATGAACTTCCTTCTTCAAGCTTCAAATAACCTTCCTGAGTCTACACCTCTAATCTGCGTTAAAAAGATCACCATTTTTTTTGTCTTTCTTCTCGACTCTTTTGCAGACTTTTACGTTGGTTGTTTCACTGCCTTTAGCTGTGTTGTTGTAGCTGTAGTAATTGTTGTAATAATTTCGCACACGTGTAACCTTGCAACACTCAGATCTCATACACCCGTAGATTTTTATCCGTATCAGCTAACAGCTTAAAATGGCAAGCAGACAAACACTCAAATATATAGAAATTAATACTATATAAAATACACACACATTTATATTTATACTCGTTTTCTGTTTTGGATTTTTTGTTCGTTTAAGTATTAAACCTATATAATATAGAAAAATACTCGAAACATTATAATTCCTACGTAACCCGGCAATTCTTCTAATGGCCTTCGAACAGGACTAGAATAGAATTAAACCAGAATAGAGCTAAAAGATAACAGAAAAAAAAACAGAACGAAAACCAACTAAACAGAAACAGAACATGAAAGGAAATACAACAGAAACTGCACAGAACTAGAACAGAACAGAGCTAGAACAGAACTAGAACAGAACTAGAACAGAACTAGAACAGAACTAGAACAGAACTAGAACAGAACTAGAACAGAACTAGAACAGAACTAGAACAGAACTAGAACAGAACTAGAACAGAACTAGAACAAAACTAGAACAGAACTAGAACAGAACTAGAACAGAACTAGAACATAACTAGGAAGAACTATAACAGAACTAGAACAGAACTAGAACAGAACTATTACAGAACTAAAACAGAACTAGAACAGAACTAGAACAGAATTGAACAGAACTAGAACAGAACTAGAAAAGAACTAGGACAGAACTAGAACATAACTAGAACAGGACTAGAACAGAACTAGAACAGAACTAGAACAGAACTAGGACAGAACAGAACTAGAACTGCTGGGGTTCCCTTATTTCTAAATCTATATATGGAGTTAAGTTAAACAAGACATGTTTTTGCAACAAACATTTCTAAACATTGTTTTGGTGCTGGCTTAAATTTGTTGTTGTATTTTTCGTATGTTTTTGTTTTGCCTTCATTTATGCCAAATCTTTTTATAGGCAGAGAGTTTTAGTTGTGCGTAAAACAATGTTTTATTTTATTTTTTTGTTCTTTCAAATATTTTCTTGAAAAGAGCAAGAGGAGTGCAAATTTTAATTTGAGCCACGTGTAGCAGTAACATTTGGTAGTTCTGTTTAAAGGGATGTATATGACTACATAAACACTACACAAAAATAGCAGCATACTTTTAGGCTGGCAAACAAATAGATACACACACAGATGTTGATATTTGTTTAAGATGTTAATGTTTTTTTTGTACAGAACGCGATTGTTAAAGAATTTTTTAATATAATTTTTTTTGTTTTCTATCTTTTACCTTAAAGTGTTTTTTTTAATATAAAGCCTTTTTAACATTGTCTTTTTATATTTAAAGGTAAATTATTTTTTATTATGCCTAAAAATGTATTGTTTACTTTGTCATTTTAAAACATGTTTAGTGTAAAACATGTCTAAACGTGCTTGTAGGAACGTGTTAATAAAATTATTTACACTTGAAGTTTTAATTACATCATAATTTAAGGTTTTCTTTACTCACACGCTCACACTTTGTTCTTTTTTTTTTTAATTGAAAATTAAAGGAATTCCTGTTAAGCTTAAATTTAATTTACTTATTTTATGGAAAAATAAGGGTATACTTTTAGGCATTAGTGTTTATTTTATTATTCCAGATTAAAACAAACTGATAATTGTAACTTCCTTTTTATTGTGTATGTTGTTTTATAGATACAAAAAAAACACAATTTTTATTATGTATCGAAAAAAAAACATCAAAATAAATCAAGCAAGTGTTATATAAGTAATGCGAATAGACTAAAGGGCGTCAGAATAAAGGAATTTAAAGGAACAGTTTTATTTATCGTTTTGCAATTTAAAATAATATTTGAATATATTTAAATAAATTACATTTAAGTGTTTAAAAACGCTTACAATAGTTTTTTTCTTTTCTTAATGACTCTAGTTTTTTATAGATAAAAATTAAACGACAAATATATTCAACGATTTTTTTTATTTTTGGTTTTCTTAAATAAATGTAAGAATATAATTGAATGACAAAATCTTTTAAAATTGTTTGTCCTTTTATTTAAATTTATTACTAATTAACGCTTACATAAAAATACTTACTCAACAGAAACAAGATTATAATCCCTTTTAATAACTCAATAATATTATGAAAGTAAAATTTTGTCTTTTTCCCATTCTAACGCAAAAAAAGTTAAACTGTTAATTTAGTATGTAAATGTTAGGCAAACATTGGCACGTGTAACAAAGATGGAAATTTTAGTGGTAAATTATAACAAAATTACTTTTGACAAATAATTATTTCTTATTCAAAGAGAACAGAACTAGAATTAAAACATATCTAGAACATATATTGAACAGTATTCGAAAAAACTAGAACCGAACAAGAACAGAACTAGAACATAATTAGAACAGAATTAGAACAGAACTAGAACAGAACTAGAACAGAACTAGAACAGAACTAGAACAGAACTAGAACAGAACTAGAACAGAACTAGAACAGAACTAGAAC